>NW_026871350.1:0-244527 GCF_028564815.1 Eubalaena glacialis | reverse complement strand
TTAGGGTTTGGGTTAGGGTTAGGGTACGCATTAGGGTTAGGGTATGGGTTAGGGTTAGGGTACACGTTAGGATTAGGGTATTTATTAAACCTATCCCACTCTCTAGATAGCACTTAGCACGTAAAGGAATATTATTTAGGGTCCAGCCATGGAGAAGATTTTCGTCACTAGGATAAGATAAAGAATAAACACATTATAAAAAAATCACATTAGGATTTTCTTTTTAACCTGTTCCTTAAAACACTAGTGCTTAGGAAATCTAATGGAGGCAAAAGCAGTCAACGGTAGTTTAGGGTTAGAGTTAGGGTTAGGGTTAGTGTAAGGGTTAGGGTACGGCTTAGGGTATGGGATAGGGTATGGGTGAGGGTATGGCATAGGGTAGGGTTTAGGGTTAGGGTTAGTGTTAGGGTTAGGGTTAGGGTATGGCTTAGGGTACGGGTGAGGGTACTGTGTAGGTCATTGGTTAGGGTTAGGTTAAGGCTTAGGATACAGGTTATTGTATAGGTTAGGGTACGGCACAGGGTATGGGTAAGGGTTAGGGTTAGGGTTAGGGTTAGAGTTAGGGTACGGCTTAGGGTACGGGTTAGGGTACGGGTGAGGGTACGGCGTAGTGTATAGGTTAGGGTTAGGGTTAGGGTACGGCTTAGGGTACGGGTTAGGTTACGGGTGAGGGTACGGCGTAGGGTATGGGTTAGGGTTAGGGTTAGGGTTAGTGTTAGTGTTAGGGTTAGGGTACGGCTTAGCGTATGGGATAGGGTACGGGTGAGGGTACAGCGTAGGGTAGGGGTTAGGGTTAGAGTTAAGGTTAGGGTTGGGGTTAGGGTACGGCTTAGGGTACGGGTGAGGGTACGGGTGAGGGTACTGCGTAGGGTATTGCTTAGGGTTAGGGTACGGCTTAGGATACGTGTTAGGGTACGGGTTAGGGTACGGCGTAGATTGTGGGTTAGGGTTAGGGTTAGTGTTAGGGTTACGGTTACGGTACGTCTTAGGGTACGTGTTAGGGTACGGGTGAGGGTACGGCGTAGGTTATGGGTTAGGTTTAGGGTTAGGGTTAGGGTTAGGGTTAGGGTTAGGGTACGGCTTAGTGTACGGGTTAGGGTACGGGTGAGGGTACGGCGTAGGTTATGGGTTAGGGTTAGGGTTAGTGTTAGGGTTATGGTACGGCTTAGGTTATGGGATAGGGTACAGGTGAGGGTATGGCATAGGGTAGGGGTTAGGGTTAGGGTTAGGGTTAGGGTTAGGGTTAGGGTACGGCTTAGGGTACGGGTGAGGGTATGGGTGAGGATACTGCGTAGGGTATTGTTTAGGGTTAGGGTACGGCTTAGGATACGGGTTAGGGTACGTGTTAGGGTATGGCGTACGGTATGGGTTAGGGTTAGGGTTAGGGTTAGGGTTAGGGTTAGGGTTAGGGTACGGCTTAGGGTACGGTTTAGGGTACGGGTGAGGTTACGGCGTAGGGTATAGTTTAGGGTTAGGGTTAGGGTTAGGGTACGGCTTAGGATACGGGTTAGGGTACGGGTGAGGGTACGGCGTAGCGTATGGTTTAGGGTTAGGGTTAGGGTTAGGGTACGGCTTAGGGTACGGGTTAGGGTACGGGTGAGGGTATGGCGTAGTGTATAGGTTAGGGTTAGGGTTAGGGTTTGGGTATGGCTTAGGGTACGGGTGAGGGTACGGGTGAGGGTACTGTGTAGGGTATTGGTTATGGTTAGGGTACGGCTTAGAATACGGGTTAGGGTACGGGTTAGGGTACGGCGTAGGGTATGGGTTAGGGTTAGGGTTAGGGTTAGGGTTAGGGTTAGGGTACGGCTTAGGGTACGGGTTAGGGTACGGGTGAGGGTACGGCGTAGTGTATAGGTCAGGGTTAGGGTTAGGGTTAGGGTACGGCTTAGGGTACGGGTTAGGGTACGGGTGAGGGTATGGCGTAGTGTATAGGTTAGGGTTAGGGTTAGGGTTAGGGTACGGCTTAGGGTATGGGATAGGGTACGGGTGAGGGTACGGCTTAGGGTAGGGTTTAGGTTTAGGGTTAGGGTTAGTGTTAGGGTTAGGGTACGGCTTAGGGTATGGGATAGGTTACGGTTGAGGGTACGGCGTAGGGTAGGGGTTAGGGTTAGGTTTAGGGTTAGTGTTAGGGTTAGGGTACCGCTTAGGGTATGGGATAGGGTACGGCGTAGGGTAGCGGTTAGGGTTAGGGTTAGGGTTAGGGTTAGGGTACGGCTTAGGATACGGGGTAGGGTACGGGTGAGGGTACGGCGTAGGTTATGGGTTAGGGTTAGGGTTAGGGTTAGTTTTAGGGTTAGGGATTGGTTTAGGGTATGGGTTAGGATTAGCATACTTGTTCGGGTTAGGGTTTTGGTTAGGCTTAGGGTACGCGTTAGGGTTAGGGTATGGGTTAGGTTTAGGGTACACTTTAGGATTTGGGTATTTATTAAACCTATCCCACTCTCTAGATACCACTTAGCACGTAAAGGATTATTATTTGGGGTTCAGCCATGGAGAAGATTTTAGTCACTAGGATAAGATAAAGAATAAACTCATTATAAAAAAATCACATAAGGTTTTCTTTTTAACCTGTTCCTTAAAACACTAGTGTTTAGGAAATCTAATGGAGGCAAAAGCAGTAAAGGGTAGTTTAGGGTTAGGGTTAGGGTTAGGGTTAGGGTAGGGCTTAGGATACGGGTGAGGGTACTGGTGAGGGTGCTGCGTAGGTTATTGGTTAGGGTTAGGGTACGGCTTAGGATACGGGTTAGGATATGGGTTAGGTTACGGCGTTGGGTATGGGTGAGGGTTAGGGTTAGGGTTAGGGTAAGGCTTTGGGTACGGGTTAGGGTACGGGTGAGGGTACGGCGTAGGGTAGAGGTTAGGGTTAGGTTTAGGGTTAGGGTACGTCTTAGGATACGCGTTAGGGTACGGGTGAGGGTACGGCGTAGCGTATGGGTTAGGGTTAGGGTTAGGGTACGTCTTAGGGTACGGGTTAGGGTACGGGTGAGGGTACGGCGTAGGGTAAGGGTTAGGGTTAGGGTTAGGGTTAGGGTTAGTTTTAGGGTTAGGGAATGGTTTAGGGTACGGGTTAGGATTAGCGTACGTGTTAGGGTTAGATTTTGGGTTAGGGTTAGGGTACGCGTTAGGGTTAGAGTATGGGTTAGGGTTAGGGTACACGTTAGGATTAGGGTATTTATTAAACCTATCCCACTCTCTAGATACCACTTAGCACGTAAAGGAATATTATTAGGGATCCAGCCATGGAGAAGATTTTAGTCACTAGGATAAGATAAAGAATAAACACATTATAAAAAAATCACATTAGGATTTTCTTTTTAACCTGTTCCTTAAGACACTAGTGCTTAGGAAATCTAATAAAGGCAAAAGCAATCAAGGGTAGTTTAGGGTTAGGGTTAGGGTTAGGGTTAGTGTTAGGGTTAGGGTACGGCTTAGGGTATGGGATAGGATACGGGTGAGGGTACGGCGTAGGGTAAGGGTTAGGGTTAGGGTTAGGGTTAGGGTTAGGGTATGGCTTAGGGTACGGGTGAGGGTACGGGTGAGGGTACTGCGTAGGGTATTGGTTAGGGTTAGGGTACGGCTTAGGATACGTGTTAGGGTACGGGTTAGGGTACGGCGTAGAGTGTGGGTTAGGGTTAGGGTTAGTGTTAGGGTTAGGGTTACGGTACGTCTTAGGGTACGTGTTAGGGTACGGGTGAGGGTACGGCGTAGGTTATGGGTTAGGGTTAGGGTTAGGGTACGGCTTAGGATACGGGTTAGGGTACGGGTGAGGGTACGGCGTAGTTTATGGTTTAGGGATAGGGTTAGTTTTAGGGTTATGGTACGGCTTAGGTTATGGGATAGGGTACAGGTGAGGGTATGGCATAGGGTAGGGGTTAGGGTTAGGTTTAGGGTTAGGGTTAGGGTTAGGGTACGGCTTAGGGTACGGGTGAGGGTATGGGTGAGGATACTGCGTAGGGTATTGGTTAGGGTTAGGGTACGGCTTAGGATACGGTTTAGCGGACGTGTTAGGGTATGGCGTACGGTATGGGTTAGGGTTAGGGTTAGGGTTAGGGTTAGGGTTAGGGTTAGGGTTAGGGTACGGCTTAGGGTATGGGTTAGGGTACGGGTGAGGTTACGGCGTAGGGTATAGTTTAGGGTTAGTGTTAGGGTTAGGGTACGGCTTAGGATACGGGTTAGGGTACGGGTGAGGGTACGGCGTAGCGTATGGTTTAGGGTTAGGGTTAGGGTTAGGGTACGGCTTAGGGTACGGGTTAGGGTACGGGTGAGGGTACGGTGTAGGTTATGGGTTAGGGTTAGGGTTAGGGTTAGTTTTAGGGTTAGGGATTGGTTTAGGGTACGGGTTAGGATTAGCATACGTGTTCGGGTTAGGGTTTTGGTTAGGGTTAGGGTTACGCGTTAGGGTTGGGGTATGGGTTAGTTTTAGGGTACACTTTAGGATTAGGGTATTTATTAAACCTATCCCACTCTCTAGATACCACTTAGGACGTAAAGGAATATTATTTGGGGTTCAGCCATGGAGAAGATTTTAGTCACTAGGATAAGATAAAGAATAAACACATTATAAAAAAATCACATAAGGTTTTCTTTTTAACCTGTTCCTTAAAACACTAGTGTTTAGGAAATCTAATGGAGGCAAAAGCAGTAAAGGGTAGTTTAGGGTTAGGGTTAGGGTTAGTGTTAGGGTAGGGCTTAGGATACGGGTGAGGGTCCTGGTGAGGGTACTGCATAGGTTATTGGTTAGGGTTAGGGTACGGCTTAGGATACGGGTTAGGATATGGGTTAGGTTATGGCGTTGGGTATGGGTGAGGGTTAGGGTTAGGGTTAGGGTAAGGCTTTGGGTACGGGTTAGGGTACGGGTGAGGGTACGGCGTAGGGAAGAGGTTAGGGTTAGGTTTAGGGTTAGGGTACGGCTTAGGATACGGGTTAGGGTATGGGTGAGGGTACGGCGTAGCGTATGGGTTAGGGTTAGGGTTAGGGTTAGGGTTAGTTTTAGGGTTAGGGATTGGTTTAGGGTACGAGTTAGGATTAGCGTACGTGTTAGGGTTAGGGTTTGGGTTAGGGTTAGGGTACGCATTAGGGTTAGGGTATGGGTTAGGGTTAGGGTACACGTTAGGATTAGGGTATTTATTAAACCTATCCCACTCTCTAGATACCACTTAGCACGTAAAGGAATATTATTTAGGGTCCAGCCATGGAGAAGATTTTCGTCACTAGGATAAGATAAAGAATGAACACATTATAAAAAAATCACATTAGGATTTTCTTTTTAACCTGTTCCTTAAAACACTAGTGCTTAGGAAATCTAATGGAGGCAAAAGCAATCAAGGGTAGTTTAGGGTTAGGGTTAGGGTTAGTGTTAGGGTTAGGGTACGGCTTAGGGTATGGGATAGGGTATGGGTGAGGATACGGCATAGGGTAGGGTTTAGGGTTAAGGTTAGTGTTAGGGTTAGGGTTAGGGTATGGCTTAGGGTACGGGTGAGGGTACTGTGTAGGTCATTGGTTAGGGTTAGGTTAAGGCTTAGGATACAGGTTATTGTAAGGGTTAGGGTACGGCGCAGGGTATGGGTAAGGGTTAGGGTTAGGGTTAGGGTTAGAGTTAGGGTACGGCTTAGGGTACGGGTTAGGGTACGGGTGAGGGTACGGCGTAGTGTATAGGTTAGGGTTAGGGTTAGGGTACGGCTTAGGGTACGGGTTAGGTTACGGGTGAGGGTACGGATGAGGGTACTGCGTAGGGTATTGGTTAGGGTTAGGGTACGGCTTACGATACGTGTTAGGGTACGGGTTAGGGTATGGCGTAGAGTGTGGGTTAGGGTTAGGGTTAGTGTTAGTGTTAGGGTTACGGTATGTCTTAGGGTACGTGTTAGGGTACAGGTGAGGGTACGGCGTAGGTTATGGGTTAGGGTTAGGGTTAGGGTTAGGGTTAGGGTCCGGCTTAGGATACTGGTTAGGGTACGGGTGAGGGTACGGCGTAGGTTATGGGTTAGGGATAGGGTTAGTGTTAGGGTTATGATACGGCTTAGGTTATGGGATAGGGTACAGGTGAGGGTATGGCATAGGGTAGGGTTTAGGGTTAGGGTTAGTGTTAGGGTTAGGGTTAGGGTACGGCTTAGGGTACGGGTGAGGGTATGGGTGAGGATACTGCGTAGGGTATTGGTTAGGGTTAGGGTACGGCTTAGGATACGGGTTAGGGTACGTGTTAGGGTATGGCGTACGGTATGGTTTAGGGTTAGGGTTAGGGTTAGGGTTAGGGTTAGGGTACGGCTTAGGATACGGGTTAGGGTACGGGTGAGGGTACGGCGTAGGTTATGGGTTAGGGATAGGGTTAGTGTTAGGGTTATGATACGGCTTAGGTTATGGGATAGGGTACAGGTGAGGGTATGGCATAGGGTAGGGTTTAGGGTTAGGGTTAGTGTTAGGGTTAGGGTTAGGGTACGGCTTAGGGTACGGGTGAGGGTATGGGTGAGGATACTGCGTAGGGTATTGGTTAGGGTTAGGGTACGGCTTAGGATACGGGTTAGGGTACGTGTTAGGGTATGGCGTACGGTATGGTTTAGGGTTAGGGTTAGGGTTAGGGTTAGGTTTAGGATACGGCTTAGGGTACGGGTTAGGGAACGGGTGAGGTTACGGCGTAGGGTATAGTTTAGAGTTAGGGTTAGGGTTAGGATACGGGTTAGGGTACGGGTGAGGGTACGGCGTAGCGTATGGTTTAGGGTTAGGGTTAGGGTTAGCGTACGGCTTAGGGTACGGGTTAGGGTACGGGTGAGGGTATGGCGTAGTGTATAGGTTAGGGTTAGGTTTAGGGTTAGGGTATGGCTTAGGGTACGGGTGAGGGTACGGGTGAGGGTACTGTGTAGGGTATTGGTTATGGTTAGGGTACGGCTTAGAATACGGGTTAGGGTACGGGTTAGGGTACGGCGTAGGGTATGGGTTAGGGTTAGGGTTAGGGTTAGTGTTAGGGTTAGGGTACCGCTTAGGGTATGGGATAGGGTACGGCGTAGGGTAGCGGTTAGGGTTAGGGTTAGGGTTAGGGTTAGGGTACGGCTTAGGATACGGGTTAGGGTACGGGTGAGGGTACGGCGTAGCGTATGAGTTAGAGTTAGGTTTAGGGTTAGGGTACGGCTTAGGGTACGGGTTAGGGTACGGGTGAGGGTACGGCGTAGGTTATGGGTTAGGGTTAGGGTTAGGGTTAGGGTTAGTTTTAGGGTTAGGGATTAGGGTTAGGGTTAGGGTTAGGGTTAGGGTTAGGGTTAGGGTTAGGGTAGGGCTTAGGATACGGGTGAGGGTACTGGTGAGGGTACTGCGTAGGTTATTGGTTAGGGTTAGGGTACGGCTTAGGATACGGGTTAGGATATGGGTTAGGTTACGGCGTTGGGTATGGGTGAGGGTTAGGGTTAGGGTTAGGGTAAGGCTTTGGGTACGGGTGAGGGTACGGGTGAGGGTACGGCGTAGGGTAGAGTTTAGGGTTAGGTTTAGGGTTAGGGTACGGCTTAGGATACGGGTTAGGGTATGGGTGAGGGTACGGCGTAGCGTATGGGTTAGGGTTAGGGTTAGGGTTAGGGTTAGTTTTAGGGTTAGGGATTGGTTTAGGGTACGGGTTAGGATTAGCGTACGTGTTAGGGTTAGGGTTTGGGTTAGGGTTAGGGTACGCATTAGGGTTAAGGTGTGGGTTAGGGTTAGGGTACACGTTAGGATTAGGGTATTTATTAAACCTATCCCACTCTCTAGATAGCACTTAGCACGTAAAGGAATATTATTTAGGGTCCAGCCATGGAGAAGATTTTCGTCACTAGGATAAGATAAAGAATAAACACATTATAAAAAAATCACATTAGGATTTTCTTTTTAACCTGTTCCTTAAAACACTAGTGCTTAGGAAATCTAATGGAGGCAAAAGCAGTCAACGGTAGTTTAGGGTTAGAGTTAGGGTTAGGGTTAGTGTAAGGGTTAGGGTACGGCTTAGGGTATGGGATAGGGTATGGGTGAGGGTATGGCATAGGGTAGGGTTTAGGGTTAGGGTTAGTGTTAGGGTTAGGGTTAGGGTATGGCTTAGGGTACGGGTGAGGGTACTGTGTAGGTCATTGGTTAGGGTTAGGTTAAGGCTTAGGATACAGGTTATTGTATAGGTTAGGGTACGGCACAGGGTATGGGTAAGGGTTAGGGTTAGGGTTAGGGTTAGAGTTAGGGTACGGCTTAGGGTACGGGTTAGGGTACGGGTGAGGGTACGGCGTAGTGTATAGGTTAGGGTTAGGGTTAGGGTACGGCTTAGGGTACGGGTTAGGTTACGGGTGAGGGTACGGCGTAGGGTATGGGTTAGGGTTAGGGTTAGGGTTAGTGTTAGTGTTAGGGTTAGGGTACGGCTTAGCGTATGGGATAGGGTACGGGTGAGGGTACAGCGTAGGGTAGGGGTTAGGGTTAGAGTTAAGGTTAGGGTTGGGGTTAGGGTACGGCTTAGGGTACGGGTGAGGGTACGGGTGAGGGTACTGCGTAGGGTATTGGTTAGGGTTAGGATATGGCTTAGGATACGGGTTAGGGTACGGGTTGGGGTATGGCGTAGGATATGGGTTAGGGTTAGGGTTAGGGTTAGGGTTAGGGTTAGGGTACGGCTTAGGATACGGGTTAGGGTACGGGTGAGGGTACGGCGTAGCGTATGGGTTAGGGTTAGGGTTAGGGTTAGGGTTAGTTTTAGGGTTAGGGATTGGTTTAGTGTACGGGTTAGTATTAGCGTACGTGTTAGGGTTAGGTTTTGGGTTAGGGTTAGGGTACGCGTTAGGGTTAGGGTATGGGTTAGGGTTAGGGTACACGTTAGGATTAGGGTATTTATTAAACCTATCCCACTCTCTAGGTACCACTTAGCACGTAAAGGAATATTATTAGGGATCCAGCCATGGAGAAGATTTTAGTCACTAGGATAAGATAAAGAATAAACACATTATAAAAAAATCACATTAGGATTTTCTTTTTAACCTGTTCCTTAAAACACTAGTGCTTAGGAAATCTAATAGAGGCAAAAGCAATCAAGGGTATTTTAGGGTTAGGGTTAGGTTTAGGGTTAGTGTTAGGGTTAGGGTACGGCTTAGGGTATTTGATAGGGTACGTGTGAGGGTACGGCGTAGGGTAGGGGTTAGGGTTAGGGTTAGGGTATGGCTTAGGGTACGGGTGAGGGTACGGGTGAGGGTACTGAGTAGCGTATTGGTTAGGGTTAGGGTACGGCTTAGGATACGTGTTAGGGTACGGATTAGGGTACGGCGTAGAGTGTGGGTTAGGGTTAGTGTTAGGGTTAGGTTTACGGTACGTCTTAGGGTACGTTTTAGGGTATGGGTGAGGGTACGGCGTAGGTTATGGGTTAGGGTTAGTGTTAGGGTTAGGGTTAGGGTACGGCTTAGGATACGGGTTAGGGTACGGGTGAGGGTACGGCGTAGCGTATGGTTTAGGGTTAGGGTTAGGGTTAGGGTACGGCTTAGGGTACGGGTTAGGGTACGGGTGAGGGTACGGCGTAGGTTATGGGTTAGGGTTAGGGTTAGGTTTAGGGTTAGTTTTAGGGTTAGGGATTGGTTTAGGGTACGGGTTAGGATTAGCATACGTGTTCGGGTTAGGGTTTTGGTTAGGGTTAGGGTACGCGTTAGGGTTAGGGTATGGGTTAGGTTTAGGGTACACTTTAGGATTAGGGTATTTATTAAACCTATCCCACTCTCTAGATACCACTTAGCACGTAAAGGAATATTATTTGGGGTTCAGCCATGGAGAAGATTTTAGTCACTAGGATAAGATAAATAATAAACACATTATAAAAAAATCATATAAGGTTTTCTTTTTAACCTGTTCTTTAAAACACTAGTGTTTAGGAAATCTAATGGAGGCAAAAGCAGTAAAGGGTAGTTTAGGGTTAGGGTTAGGGTTAGGGTTAGGGTAGGGCTTAGGATACGGGTGAGGGTACTGGTGAGGGTACTGCGTAGGTTATTGGTTAGGGTTAGGGTACGGCTTAGGATACGGGTTAGGGTATGGGTGAGGGTACGGCGTAGCGTATGGGTTAGGGTTAGGGTTAGGGTTAGGTTTAGTTTTAGGGTTAGGGATTGGTTTAGGGTACGGGTTAGGATTAGCGTACGTGTTAGGGTTAGGGTTTGGGTTAGGGTTAGGGTACGCATTAGGGTTAGGGTATGGGTTAGGGTTAGGGTACACGTTAGGATTAGGGTATTTATTAAACCTATCCCACTCTCTAGATACCACTTAGCACGTAAAGGAATATTATTTAGGGTCCAGCCATGGAGAAGATTTTCGTCACTAGGATAAGATAAAGAATAAACACATTATAAAAAAATCACATTAGGATTTTCTTTTTAACCTGTTCCTTAAAACACTAGTGCTTAGGAAATCTAATGGAGGCAAAAGCAGTCAAGGGTAGTTTAGGGTTAGGGTTAGGGTTAGGGTTAGTGTTAGGGTTAGGGTACAGCTTAGGGTATGGGATAGCGTATGGGTGAGGGTACGGCATAGGGTAGGGTTTAGGGTTAGGGTTAGTGTTAGGGTTAGGGTTAGGGTATGGCTTAGGGTACGGGTGAGGGTACTGTGTAGGTCATTGGTTAGGGTTAGGTTAAGGCTTAGGATACATGTTATTGTATGGGTTAGGGTACGGCGCAGGGTATGGGTAAGGGTTAGGTTTAGGGTTAGGGTTAGAGTTAGGGTACGGCTTAGGGTACGGGTGAGGGTACGGCGTAGTGTATAGGTTAGGGTTAGGGTTAGGGTACGGCTTAGGGTACAGGTTAGGTTACGGGTGAGGGTACGGCGTAGGGTATGGGTTAGGGTTAGGGTTAGGGTTAGTGTTAGTGTTAGGGTTAGGGTACGGCTTAGCATATGGGATAGGGAACGGGTGAGGGTACGGCATAGGGTAGGGCTTAGGGTTAGGGTTAGGGTTAGGGTTAGGGTATGGCTTAGGGTACGGGTGAGGGTACGGGTGAGGGTACTGCGTAGGGTATTGCTTAGGGTTAGGGTACGGCTTAGGATACGTGTTAGGGTACGGGTTAGGGTACGGCGTAGATTGTGGGTTAGGGTTAGGGTTAGTGTTAGGGTTACGGTTACGGTACGTCTTAGGGTACGTGTTAGGGTACGGGTGAGGGTACGGCGTAGGTTATGGGTTAGGTTTAGGGTTAGGGTTAGGGTTAGGGTTAGGGTTAGGGTACGGCTTAGTGTACGGGTTAGGGTACGGGTGAGGGTACGGCGTAGGTTATGGGTTAGGGTTAGGGTTAGTGTTAGGGTTATGGTACGGCTTAGGTTATGGGATAGGGTACAGGTGAGGGTATGGCATAGGGTAGGGGTTAGGGTTAGGGTTAGGGTTAGGGTTAGGGTTAGGGTACGGCTTAGGGTACGGGTGAGGGTATGGGTGAGGATACTGCGTAGGGTATTGTTTAGGGTTAGGGTACGGCTTAGGATACGGGTTAGGGTACGTGTTAGGGTATGGCGTACGGTATGGGTTAGGGTTAGGGTTAGGGTTAGGGTTAGGGTTAGGGTTAGGGTACGGCTTAGGGTACGGTTTAGGGTACGGGTGAGGTTACGGCGTAGGGTATAGTTTAGGGTTAGGGTTAGGGTTAGGGTACGGCTTAGGATACGGGTTAGGGTACGGGTGAGGGTACGGCGTAGCGTATGGTTTAGGGATAGGGTTAGGGTTAGGGTACGGCTTAGGGTACGGGTTAGGGTACGGGTGAGGGTATGGCGTAGTGTATAGGTTAGGGTTAGGGTTAGGGTTAGGGTATGGCTTAGGGTACGGGTGAGGGTACGGGTGAGGGTACTGTGTAGGGTATTGGTTATGGTTAGGGTACGGCTTAGAATACGGGTTAGGGTACGGGTTAGGGTACGGCGTAGGGTATGGGTTAGGGTTAGGGTTAGGGTTAGGGTTAGGGTTAGGGTACGGCTTAGGGTACGGGTTAGGGTACGGGTGAGGGTACGGCGTAGTGTATAGGTCAGGGTTAGGGTTAGGGTTAGGGTACGGCTTAGGGTACGGGTTAGGGTACGGGTGAGGGTATGGCGTAGTGTATAGGTTAGGGTTAGGGTTAGGGTTAGGGTACGGCTTAGGGTATGGGATAGGGTACGGGTGAGGGTACGGCTTAGGGTAGGGTTTAGGTTTAGGGTTAGGGTTAGTGTTAGGGTTAGGGTACGGCTTAGGGTATGGGATAGGTTACGGTTGAGGGTACGGCGTAGGGTAGGGGTTAGGGTTAGGTTTAGGGTTAGTGTTAGGGTTAGGGTACCGCTTAGGGTATGGGATAGGGTACGGCGTAGGGTAGCGGTTAGGGTTAGGGTTAGGGTTAGGGTTAGGGTACGGCTTAGGATACGGGGTAGGGTACGGGTGAGGGTACGGCGTAGGTTATGGGTTAGGGTTAGGGTTAGGGTTAGTTTTAGGGTTAGGGATTGGTTTAGGGTATGGGTTAGGATTAGCATACTTGTTCGGGTTAGGGTTTTGGTTAGGCTTAGGGTACGCGTTAGGGTTAGGGTATGGGTTAGGTTTAGGGTACACTTTAGGATTTGGGTATTTATTAAACCTATCCCACTCTCTAGATACCACTTAGCACGTAAAGGATTATTATTTGGGGTTCAGCCATGGAGAAGATTTTAGTCACTAGGATAAGATAAAGAATAAACTCATTATAAAAAAATCACATAAGGTTTTCTTTTTAACCTGTTCCTTAAAACACTAGTGTTTAGGAAATCTAATGGAGGCAAAAGCAGTAAAGGGTAGTTTAGGGTTAGGGTTAGGGTTAGGGTTAGGGTAGGGCTTAGGATACGGGTGAGGGTACTGGTGAGGGTGCTGCGTAGGTTATTGGTTAGGGTTAGGGTACGGCTTAGGATACGGGTTAGGATATGGGTTAGGTTACGGCGTTGGGTATGGGTGAGGGTTAGGGTTAGGGTTAGGGTAAGGCTTTGGGTACGGGTTAGGGTACGGGTGAGGGTACGGCGTAGGGTAGAGGTTAGGGTTAGGTTTAGGGTTAGGGTACGTCTTAGGATACGCGTTAGGGTACGGGTGAGGGTACGGCGTAGCGTATGGGTTAGGGTTAGGGTTAGGGTACGTCTTAGGGTACGGGTTAGGGTACGGGTGAGGGTACGGCGTAGGGTAAGGGTTAGGGTTAGGGTTAGGGTTAGGGTTAGTTTTAGGGTTAGGGAATGGTTTAGGGTACGGGTTAGGATTAGCGTACGTGTTAGGGTTAGATTTTGGGTTAGGGTTAGGGTACGCGTTAGGGTTAGAGTATGGGTTAGGGTTAGGGTACACGTTAGGATTAGGGTATTTATTAAACCTATCCCACTCTCTAGATACCACTTAGCACGTAAAGGAATATTATTAGGGATCCAGCCATGGAGAAGATTTTAGTCACTAGGATAAGATAAAGAATAAACACATTATAAAAAAATCACATTAGGATTTTCTTTTTAACCTGTTCCTTAAGACACTAGTGCTTAGGAAATCTAATAAAGGCAAAAGCAATCAAGGGTAGTTTAGGGTTAGGGTTAGGGTTAGGGTTAGTGTTAGGGTTAGGGTACGGCTTAGGGTATGGGATAGGATACGGGTGAGGGTACGGCGTAGGGTAAGGGTTAGGGTTAGGGTTAGGGTTAGGGTTAGGGTATGGCTTAGGGTACGGGTGAGGGTACGGGTGAGGGTACTGCGTAGGGTATTGGTTAGGGTTAGGGTACGGCTTAGGATACGTGTTAGGGTACGGGTTAGGGTACGGCGTAGAGTGTGGGTTAGGGTTAGGGTTAGTGTTAGGGTTAGGGTTACGGTACGTCTTAGGGTACGTGTTAGGGTACGGGTGAGGGTACGGCGTAGGTGATGGGTTAGGGTTAGGGTTAGGGTACGGCTTAGGATACGGGTTAGGGTACGGGTGAGGGTACGGCGTAGTTTATGGTTTAGGGATAGGGTTAGTTTTAGGGTTATGGTACGGCTTAGGTTATGGGATAGGGTACAGGTGAGGGTATGGCATAGGGTAGGGGTTAGGGTTAGGTTTAGGGTTAGGGTTAGGGTTAGGGTACGGCTTAGGGTACGGGTGAGGGTATGGGTGAGGATACTGCGTAGGGTATTGGTTAGGGTTAGGGTACGGCTTAGGATACGGTTTAGCGGACGTGTTAGGGTATGGCGTACGGTATGGGTTAGGGTTAGGGTTAGGGTTAGGGTTAGGGTTAGGGTTAGGGTTAGGGTTAGGGTACGGCTTAGGGTATGGGTTAGGGTACGGGTGAGGTTACGGCGTAGGGTATAGTTTAGGGTTAGTGTTAGGGTTAGGGTACGGCTTAGGATACGGGTTAGGGTACGGGTGAGGGTACGGCGTAGCGTATGGTTTAGGGTTAGGGTTAGGGTTAGGGTACGGCTTAGGGTACGGGTTAGGGTACGGGTGAGGGTACGGTGTAGGTTATGGGTTAGGGTTAGGGTTAGGGTTAGTTTTAGGGTTAGGGATTGGTTTAGGGTACGGGTTAGGATTAGCATACGTGTTCGGGTTAGGGTTTTGGTTAGGGTTAGGGTTACGCGTTAGGGTTGGGGTATGGGTTAGTTTTAGGGTACACTTTAGGATTAGGGTATTTATTAAACCTATCCCACTCTCTAGATACCACTTAGGACGTAAAGGAATATTATTTGGGGTTCAGCCATGGAGAAGATTTTAGTCACTAGGATAAGATAAAGAATAAACACATTATAAAAAAATCACATAAGGTTTTCTTTTTAACCTGTTCCTTAAAACACTAGTGTTTAGGAAATCTAATGGAGGCAAAAGCAGTAAAGGGTAGTTTAGGGTTAGGGTTAGGGTTAGTGTTAGGGTAGGGCTTAGGATACGGGTGAGGGTCCTGGTGAGGGTACTGCATAGGTTATTGGTTAGGGTTAGGGTACGGCTTAGGATACGGGTTAGGATATGGGTTAGGTTACGGCGTTGGGTATGGGTGAGGGTTAGGGTTAGGGTTAGGGTAAGGCTTTGGGTACGGGTTAGGGTACGGGTGAGGGTACGGCGTAGGGAAGAGGTTAGGGTTAGGTTTAGGGTTAGGGTACGGCTTAGGATACGGGTTAGGGTATGGGTGAGGGTACGGCGTAGCGTATGGGTTAGGGTTAGGGTTAGGGTTAGGGTTAGTTTTAGGGTTAGGGATTGGTTTAGGGTACGAGTTAGGATTAGCGTACGTGTTAGGGTTAGGGTTTGGGTTAGGGTTAGGGTACGCATTAGGGTTAGGGTATGGGTTAGGGTTAGGGTACACGTTAGGATTAGGGTATTTATTAAACCTATCCCACTCTCTAGATACCACTTAGCACGTAAAGGAATATTATTTAGGGTCCAGCCATGGAGAAGATTTTCGTCACTAGGATAAGATAAAGAATGAACACATTATAAAAAAATCACATTAGGATTTTCTTTTTAACCTGTTCCTTAAAACACTAGTGCTTAGGAAATCTAATGGAGGCAAAAGCAATCAAGGGTAGTTTAGGGTTAGGGTTAGGGTTAGTGTTAGGGTTAGGGTACGGCTTAGGGTATGGGATAGGGTATGGGTGAGGATACGGCATAGGGTAGGGTTTAGGGTTAAGGTTAGTGTTAGGGTTAGGGTTAGGGTATGGCTTAGGGTACGGGTGAGGGTACTGTGTAGGTCATTGGTTAGGGTTAGGTTAAGGCTTAGGATACAGGTTATTGTAAGGGTTAGGGTACGGCGCAGGGTATGGGTAAGGGTTAGGGTTAGGGTTAGGGTTAGAGTTAGGGTACGGCTTAGGGTACGGGTTAGGGTACGGGTGAGGGTACGGCGTAGTGTATAGGTTAGGGTTAGGGTTAGGGTACGGCTTAGGGTACGGGTTAGGTTACGGGTGAGGGTACGGATGAGGGTACTGCGTAGGGTATTGGTTAGGGTTAGGGTACGGCTTACGATACGTGTTAGGGTACGGGTTAGGGTATGGCGTAGAGTGTGGGTTAGGGTTAGGGTTAGTGTTAGTGTTAGGGTTACGGTATGTCTTAGGGTACGTGTTAGGGTACAGGTGAGGGTACGGCGTAGGTTATGGGTTAGGGTTAGGGTTAGGGTTAGGGTTAGGGTCCGGCTTAGGATACTGGTTAGGGTACGGGTGAGGGTACGGCGTAGGTTATGGGTTAGGGATAGGGTTAGTGTTAGGGTTATGATACGGCTTAGGTTATGGGATAGGGTACAGGTGAGGGTATGGCATAGGGTAGGGTTTAGGGTTAGGGTTAGTGTTAGGGTTAGGGTTAGGGTACGGCTTAGGGTACGGGTGAGGGTATGGGTGAGGATACTGCGTAGGGTATTGGTTAGGGTTAGGGTACGGCTTAGGATACGGGTTAGGGTACGTGTTAGGGTATGGCGTACGGTATGGTTTAGGGTTAGGGTTAGGGTTAGGGTTAGGGTTAGGGTTAGGGTACGGCTTAGGATACGGGTTAGGGTACGGGTGAGGGTACGGCGTAGGTTATGGGTTAGGGATAGGGTTAGTGTTAGGGTTATGATACGGCTTAGGTTATGGGATAGGGTACAGGTGAGGGTATGGCATAGGGTAGGGTTTAGGGTTAGGGTTAGTGTTAGGGTTAGGGTTAGGGTACGGCTTAGGGTACGGGTGAGGGTATGGGTGAGGATACTGCGTAGGGTATTGGTTAGGGTTAGGGTACGGCTTAGGATACGGGTTAGGGTACGTGTTAGGGTATGGCGTACGGTATGGTTTAGGGTTAGGGTTAGGGTTAGGGTTAGGTTTAGGATACGGCTTAGGGTACGGGTTAGGGAACGGGTGAGGTTACGGCGTAGGGTATAGTTTAGAGTTAGGGTTAGGGTTAGGATACGGGTTAGGGTACGGGTGAGGGTACGGCGTAGCGTATGGTTTAGGGTTAGGGTTAGGGTTAGCGTACGGCTTAGGGTACGGGTTAGGGTACGGGTGAGGGTATGGCGTAGTGTATAGGTTAGGGTTAGGTTTAGGGTTAGGGTATGGCTTAGGGTACGGGTGAGGGTACGGGTGAGGGTACTGTGTAGGGTATTGGTTATGGTTAGGGTACGGCTTAGAATACGGGTTAGGGTACGGGTTAGGGTACGGCGTAGGGTATGGGTTAGGGTTAGGGTTAGGGTTAGTGTTAGGGTTAGGGTACCGCTTAGGGTATGGGATAGGGTACGGCGTAGGGTAGCGGTTAGGGTTAGGGTTAGGGTTAGGGTTAGGGTACGGCTTAGGATACGGGTTAGGGTACGGGTGAGGGTACGGCGTAGCGTATGAGTTAGAGTTAGGTTTAGGGTTAGGGTACGGCTTAGGGTACGGGTTAGGGTACGGGTGAGGGTACGGCGTAGGTTATGGGTTAGGGTTAGGGTTAGGGTTAGGGTTAGTTTTAGGGTTAGGGATTAGGGTTAGGGTTAGGGTTAGGGTTAGGGTTAGGGTTAGGGTTAGGGTAGGGCTTAGGATACGGGTGAGGGTACTGGTGAGGGTACTGCGTAGGTTATTGGTTAGGGTTAGGGTACGGCTTAGGATACGGGTTAGGATATGGGTTAGGTTACGGCGTTGGGTATGGGTGAGGGTTAGGGTTAGGGTTAGGGTAAGGCTTTGGGTACGGGTGAGGGTACGGGTGAGGGTACGGCGTAGGGTAGAGTTTAGGGTTAGGTTTAGGGTTAGGGTACGGCTTAGGATACGGGTTAGGGTATGGGTGAGGGTACGGCGTAGCGTATGGGTTAGGGTTAGGGTTAGGGTTAGGGTTAGTTTTAGGGTTAGGGATTGGTTTAGGGTACGGGTTAGGATTAGCGTACGTGTTAGGGTTAGGGTTTGGGTTAGGGTTAGGGTACGCATTAGGGTTAAGGTGTGGGTTAGGGTTAGGGTACACGTTAGGATTAGGGTATTTATTAAACCTATCCCACTCTCTAGATAGCACTTAGCACGTAAAGGAATATTATTTAGGGTCCAGCCATGGAGAAGATTTTCGTCACTAGGATAAGATAAAGAATAAACACATTATAAAAAAATCACATTAGGATTTTCTTTTTAACCTGTTCCTTAAAACACTAGTGCTTAGGAAATCTAATGGAGGCAAAAGCAGTCAACGGTAGTTTAGGGTTAGAGTTAGGGTTAGGGTTAGTGTAAGGGTTAGGGTACGGCTTAGGGTATGGGATAGGGTATGGGTGAGGGTATGGCATAGGGTAGGGTTTAGGGTTAGGGTTAGTGTTAGGGTTAGGGTTAGGGTATGGCTTAGGGTACGGGTGAGGGTACTGTGTAGGTCATTGGTTAGGGTTAGGTTAAGGCTTAGGATACAGGTTATTGTATAGGTTAGGGTACGGCACAGGGTATGGGTAAGGGTTAGGGTTAGGGTTAGGGTTAGAGTTAGGGTACGGCTTAGGGTACGGGTTAGGGTACGGGTGAGGGTACGGCGTAGTGTATAGGTTAGGGTTAGGGTTAGGGTACGGCTTAGGGTACGGGTTAGGTTACGGGTGAGGGTACGGCGTAGGGTATGGGTTAGGGTTAGGGTTAGGGTTAGTGTTAGTGTTAGGGTTAGGGTACGGCTTAGCGTATGGGATAGGGTACGGGTGAGGGTACAGCGTAGGGTAGGGGTTAGGGTTAGAGTTAAGGTTAGGGTTGGGGTTAGGGTACGGCTTAGGGTACGGGTGAGGGTACGGGTGAGGGTACTGCGTAGGGTATTGGTTAGGGTTAGGATATGGCTTAGGATACGGGTTAGGGTACGGGTTGGGGTATGGCGTAGGATATGGGTTAGGGTTAGGGTTAGGGTTAGGGTTAGGGTTAGGGTACGGCTTAGGATACGGGTTAGGGTACGGGTGAGGGTACGGCGTAGCGTATGGGTTAGGGTTAGGGTTAGGGTACGTCTTAGGGTACGGGTTAGGGTACGGGTGAGGGTATGGCGTAGGGTAAGGGTTAGGGTTAGGGTTAGGGTTAGGGTTAGTTTTAGGGTTAGGGATTGGTTTAGTGTACGGGTTAGTATTAGCGTACGTGTTAGGGTTAGGTTTTGGGTTAGGGTTAGGGTACGCGTTAGGGTTAGGGTATGGGTTAGGGTTAGGGTACACGTTAGGATTAGGGTATTTATTAAACCTATCCCACTCTCTAGGTACCACTTAGCACGTAAAGGAATATTATTAGGGATCCAGCCATGGAGAAGATTTTAGTCACTAGGATAAGATAAAGAATAAACACATTATAAAAAAATCACATTAGGATTTTCTTTTTAACCTGTTCCTTAAAACACTAGTGCTTAGGAAATCTAATAGAGGCAAAAGCAATCAAGGGTATTTTAGGGTTAGGGTTAGGTTTAGGGTTAGTGTTAGGGTTAGGGTACGGCTTAGGGTATTTGATAGGGTACGTGTGAGGGTACGGCGTAGGGTAGGGGTTAGGGTTAGGGTTAGGGTATGGCTTAGGGTACGGGTGAGGGTACGGGTGAGGGTACTGAGTAGCGTATTGGTTAGGGTTAGGGTACGGCTTAGGATACGTGTTAGGGTACGGATTAGGGTACGGCGTAGAGTGTGGGTTAGGGTTAGTGTTAGGGTTAGGTTTACGGTACGTCTTAGGGTACGTTTTAGGGTATGGGTGAGGGTACGGCGTAGGTTATGGGTTAGGGTTAGTGTTAGGGTTAGGGTTAGGGTACGGCTTAGGATACGGGTTAGGGTACGGGTGAGGGTACGGCGTAGCGTATGGTTTAGGGTTAGGGTTAGGGTTAGGGTACGGCTTAGGGTACGGGTTAGGGTACGGGTGAGGGTACGGCGTAAGTTATGGGTTAGGGTTAGGGTTAGGGTTAGGGTTAGTTTTAGGGTTAGGGATTGGTTTAGGGTACGGGTTAGGATTAGCATACGTGTTCGGGTTAGGGTTTTGGTTAGGGTTAGGGTACGCGTTAGGGTTAGGGTATGGGTTAGGTTTAGGGTACACTTTAGGATTAGGGTATTTATTAAACCTATCCCACTCTCTAGATACCACTTAGCACGTAAAGGAATATTATTTGGGGTTCAGCCATGGAGAAGATTTTAGTCACTAGGATAAGATAAATAATAAACACATTATAAAAAAATCATATAAGGTTTTCTTTTTAACCTGTTCTTTAAAACACTAGTGTTTAGGAAATCTAATGGAGGCAAAAGCAGTAAAGGGTAGTTTAGGGTTAGGGTTAGGGTTAGGGTTAGGGTAGGGCTTAGGATACGGGTGAGGGTACTGGTGAGGGTACTGCGTAGGTTATTGGTTAGGGTTAGGGTACGGCTTAGGATACGGGTTAGGGTATGGGTGAGGGTACGGCGTAGCGTATGGGTTAGGGTTAGGGTTAGGGTTAGGTTTAGTTTTAGGGTTAGGGATTGGTTTAGGGTACGGGTTAGGATTAGCGTACGTGTTAGGGTTAGGGTTTGGGTTAGGGTTAGGGTACGCATTAGGGTTAGGGTATGGGTTAGGGTTAGGGTACACGTTAGGATTAGGGTATTTATTAAACCTATCCCACTCTCTAGATACCACTTAGCACGTAAAGGAATATTATTTAGGGTCCAGCCATGGAGAAGATTTTCGTCACTAGGATAAGATAAAGAATAAACACATTATAAAAAAATCACATTAGGATTTTCTTTTTAACCTGTTCCTTAAAACACTAGTGCTTAGGAAATCTAATGGAGGCAAAAGCAGTCAAGGGTAGTTTAGGGTTAGGGTTAGGGTTAGGGTTAGTGTTAGGGTTAGGGTACAGCTTAGGGTATGGGATAGCGTATGGGTGAGGGTACGGCATAGGGTAGGGTTTAGGGTTAGGGTTAGTGTTAGGGTTAGGGTTAGGGTATGGCTTAGGGTACGGGTGAGGGTACTGTGTAGGTCATTGGTTAGGGTTAGGTTAAGGCTTAGGATACATGTTATTGTATGGGTTAGGGTACGGCGCAGGGTATGGGTAAGGGTTAGGTTTAGGGTTAGGGTTAGAGTTAGGGTACGGCTTAGGGTACGGGTGAGGGTACGGCGTAGTGTATAGGTTAGGGTTAGGGTTAGGGTACGGCGTAGGGTACAGGTTAGGTTACGGGTGAGGGTACGGCGTAGGGTATGGGTTAGGGTTAGGGTTAGGGTTAGTGTTAGTGTTAGGGTTAGGGTACGGCTTAGCATATGGGATAGGGAACGGGTGAGGGTACGGCATAGGGTAGGGCTTAGGGTTAGGGTTAGGGTTAGGGTTAGGGTATGGCTTAGGGTACGGGTGAGGGTACGGGTGAGGGTACTGCGTAGGGTATTGCTTAGGGTTAGGGTACGGCTTAGGATACGTGTTAGGGTACGGGTTAGGGTACGGCGTAGATTGTGGGTTAGGGTTAGGGTTAGTGTTAGGGTTACGGTTACGGTACGTCTTAGGGTACGTGTTAGGGTACGGGTGAGGGTACGGCGTAGGTTATGGGTTAGGTTTAGGGTTAGGGTTAGGGTTAGGGTTAGGGTTAGGGTACGGCTTAGTGTACGGGTTAGGGTACGGGTGAGGGTACGGCGTAGGTTATGGGTTAGGGTTAGGGTTAGTGTTAGGGTTATGGTACGGCTTAGGTTATGGGATAGGGTACAGGTGAGGGTATGGCATAGGGTAGGGGTTAGGGTTAGGGTTAGGGTTAGGGTTAGGGTTAGGGTACGGCTTAGGGTACGGGTGAGGGTATGGGTGAGGATACTGCGTAGGGTATTGTTTAGGGTTAGGGTACGGCTTAGGATACGGGTTAGGGTACGTGTTAGGGTATGGCGTACGGTATGGGTTAGGGTTAGGGTTAGGGTTAGGGTTAGGGTTAGGGTTAGGGTACGGCTTAGGGTACGGTTTAGGGTACGGGTGAGGTTACGGCGTAGGGTATAGTTTAGGGTTAGGGTTAGGGTTAGGGTACGGCTTAGGATACGGGTTAGGGTACGGGTGAGGGTACGGCGTAGCGTATGGTTTAGGGTTAGGGTTAGGGTTAGGGTACGGCTTAGGGTACGGGTTAGGGTACGGGTGAGGGTATGGCGTAGTGTATAGGTTAGGGTTAGGGTTAGGGTTAGGGTATGGCTTAGGGTACGGGTGAGGGTACGGGTGAGGGTACTGTGTAGGGTATTGGTTATGGTTAGGGTACGGCTTAGAATACGGGTTAGGGTACGGGTTAGGGTACGGCGTAGGGTATGGGTTAGGGTTAGGGTTAGGGTTAGGGTTAGGGTTAGGGTACGGCTTAGGGTACGGGTTAGGGTACGGGTGAGGGTACGGCGTAGTGTATAGGTCAGGGTTAGGGTTAGGGTTAGGGTACGGCTTAGGGTACGGGTTAGGGTACGGGTGAGGGTATGGCGTAGTGTATAGGTTAGGGTTAGGGTTAGGGTTAGGGTACGGCTTAGGGTATGGGATAGGGTACGGGTGAGGGTACGGCTTAGGGTAGGGTTTAGGTTTAGGGTTAGGGTTAGTGTTAGGGTTAGGGTACGGCTTAGGGTATGGGATAGGTTACGGTTGAGGGTACGGCGTAGGGTAGGGGTTAGGGTTAGGTTTAGGGTTAGTGTTAGGGTTAGGGTACCGCTTAGGGTATGGGATAGGGTACGGCGTAGGGTAGCGGTTAGGGTTAGGGTTAGGGTTAGGGTTAGGGTACGGCTTAGGATACGGGGTAGGGTACGGGTGAGGGTACGGCGTAGGTTATGGGTTAGGGTTAGGGTTAGGGTTAGTTTTAGGGTTAGGGATTGGTTTAGGGTATGGGTTAGGATTAGCATACTTGTTCGGGTTAGGGTTTTGGTTAGGCTTAGGGTACGCGTTAGGGTTAGGGTATGGGTTAGGTTTAGGGTACACTTTAGGATTTGGGTATTTATTAAACCTATCCCACTCTCTAGATACCACTTAGCACGTAAAGGATTATTATTTGGGGTTCAGCCATGGAGAAGATTTTAGTCACTAGGATAAGATAAAGAATAAACTCATTATAAAAAAATCACATAAGGTTTTCTTTTTAACCTGTTCCTTAAAACACTAGTGTTTAGGAAATCTAATGGAGGCAAAAGCAGTAAAGGGTAGTTTAGGGTTAGGGTTAGGGTTAGGGTTAGGGTAGGGCTTAGGATACGGGTGAGGGTACTGGTGAGGGTGCTGCGTAGGTTATTGGTTAGGGTTAGGGTACGGCTTAGGATACGGGTTAGGATATGGGTTAGGTTACGGCGTTGGGTATGGGTGAGGGTTAGGGTTAGGGTTAGGGTAAGGCTTTGGGTACGGGTTAGGGTACGGGTGAGGGTACGGCGTAGGGTAGAGGTTAGGGTTAGGTTTAGGGTTAGGGTACGTCTTAGGATACGCGTTAGGGTACGGGTGAGGGTACGGCGTAGCGTATGGGTTAGGGTTAGGGTTAGGGTACGTCTTAGGGTACGGGTTAGGGTACGGGTGAGGGTACGGCGTAGGGTAAGGGTTAGGGTTAGGGTTAGGGTTAGGGTTAGTTTTAGGGTTAGGGAATGGTTTAGGGTACGGGTTAGGATTAGCGTACGTGTTAGGGTTAGATTTTGGGTTAGGGTTAGGGTACGCGTTAGGGTTAGAGTATGGGTTAGGGTTAGGGTACACGTTAGGATTAGGGTATTTATTAAACCTATCCCACTCTCTAGATACCACTTAGCACGTAAAGGAATATTATTAGGGATCCAGCCATGGAGAAGATTTTAGTCACTAGGATAAGATAAAGAATAAACACATTATAAAAAAATCACATTAGGATTTTCTTTTTAACCTGTTCCTTAAGACACTAGTGCTTAGGAAATCTAATAAAGGCAAAAGCAATCAAGGGTAGTTTAGGGTTAGGGTTAGGGTTAGGGTTAGTGTTAGGGTTAGGGTACGGCTTAGGGTATGGGATAGGATACGGGTGAGGGTACGGCGTAGGGTAAGGGTTAGGGTTAGGGTTAGGGTTAGGGTTAGGGTATGGCTTAGGGTACGGGTGAGGGTACGGGTGAGGGTACTGCGTAGGGTATTGGTTAGGGTTAGGGTACGGCTTAGGATACGTGTTAGGGTACGGGTTAGGGTACGGCGTAGAGTGTGGGTTAGGGTTAGGGTTAGTGTTAGGGTTAGGGTTACGGTACGTCTTAGGGTACGTGTTAGGGTACGGGTGAGGGTACGGCGTAGGTTATGGGTTAGGGTTAGGGTTAGGGTACGGCTTAGGATACGGGTTAGGGTACGGGTGAGGGTACGGCGTAGTTTATGGTTTAGGGATAGGGTTAGTTTTAGGGTTATGGTACGGCTTAGGTTATGGGATAGGGTACAGGTGAGGGTATGGCATAGGGTAGGGGTTAGGGTTAGGTTTAGGGTTAGGGTTAGGGTTAGGGTACGGCTTAGGGTACGGGTGAGGGTATGGGTGAGGATACTGCGTAGGGTATTGGTTAGGGTTAGGGTACGGCTTAGGATACGGTTTAGCGGACGTGTTAGGGTATGGCGTACGGTATGGGTTAGGGTTAGGGTTAGGGTTAGGGTTAGGGTTAGGGTTAGGGTTAGGGTACGGCTTAGGGTATGGGTTAGGGTACGGGTGAGGTTACGGCGTAGGGTATAGTTTAGGGTTAGTGTTAGGGTTAGGGTACGGCTTAGGATACGGGTTAGGGTACGGGTGAGGGTACGGCGTAGCGTATGGTTTAGGGTTAGGGTTAGGGTTAGGGTACGGCTTAGGGTACGGGTTAGGGTACGGGTGAGGGTACGGTGTAGGTTATGGGTTAGGGTTAGGGTTAGGGTTAGTTTTAGGGTTAGGGATTCGTTTAGGGTACGGGTTAGGATTAGCATACGTGTTCGGGTTAGGGTTTTGGTTAGGGTTAGGGTTACGCGTTAGGGTTGGGGTATGGGTTAGTTTTAGGGTACACTTTAGGATTAGGGTATTTATTAAACCTATCCCACTCTCTAGATACCACTTAGGACGTAAAGGAATATTATTTGGGGTTCAGCCATGGAGAAGATTTTAGTCACTAGGATAAGATAAAGAATAAACACATTATAAAAAAATCACATAAGGTTTTCTTTTTAACCTGTTCCTTAAAACACTAGTGTTTAGGAAATCTAATGGAGGCAAAAGCAGTAAAGGGTAGTTTAGGGTTAGGGTTAGGGTTAGTGTTAGGGTAGGGCTTAGGATACGGGTGAGGGTCCTGGTGAGGGTACTGCATAGGTTATTGGTTAGGGTTAGGGTACGGCTTAGGATACGGGTTAGGATATGGGTTAGGTTACGGCGTTGGGTATGGGTGAGGGTTAGGGTTAGGGTTAGGGTAAGGCTTTGGGTACGGGTTAGGGTACGGGTGAGGGTACGGCGTAGGGAAGAGGTTAGGGTTAGGTTTAGGGTTAGGGTACGGCTTAGGATACGGGTTAGGGTATGGGTGAGGGTACGGCGTAGCGTATGGGTTAGGGTTAGGGTTAGGGTTAGGGTTAGTTTTAGGGTTAGGGATTGGTTTAGGGTACGAGTTAGGATTAGCGTACGTGTTAGGGTTAGGGTTTGGGTTAGGGTTAGGGTACGCATTAGGGTTAGGGTATGGGTTAGGGTTAGGGTACACGTTAGGATTAGGGTATTTATTAAACCTATCCCACTCTCTAGATACCACTTAGCACGTAAAGGAATATTATTTAGGGTCCAGCCATGGAGAAGATTTTCGTCACTAGGATAAGATAAAGAATGAACACATTATAAAAAAATCACATTAGGATTTTCTTTTTAACCTGTTCCTTAAAACACTAGTGCTTAGGAAATCTAATGGAGGCAAAAGCAATCAAGGGTAGTTTAGGGTTAGGGTTAGGGTTAGTGTTAGGTTTAGGGTACGGCTTAGGGTATGGGATAGGGTATGGGTGAGGATACGGCATAGGGTAGGGTTTAGGGTTAAGGTTAGTGTTAGGGTTAGGGTTAGGGTATGGCTTAGGGTACGGGTGAGGGTACTGTGTAGGTCATTGGTTAGGGTTAGGTTAAGGCTTAGGATACAGGTTATTGTAAGGGTTAGGGTACGGCGCAGGGTATGGGTAAGGGTTAGGGTTAGGGTTAGGGTTAGAGTTAGGGTACGGCTTAGGGTACGGGTTAGGGTACGGGTGAGGGTACGGCGTAGTGTATAGGTTAGGGTTAGGGTTAGGGTACGGCTTAGGGTACGGGTTAGGTTACGGGTGAGGGTACGGATGAGGGTACTGCGTAGGGTATTGGTTAGGGTTAGGGTACGGCTTACGATACGTGTTAGGGTACGGGTTAGGGTATGGCGTAGAGTGTGGGTTAGGGTTAGGGTTAGTGTTAGTGTTAGGGTTACGGTATGTCTTAGGGTACGTGTTAGGGTACAGGTGAGGGTACGGCGTAGGTTATGGGTTAGGGTTAGGGTTAGGGTTAGGGTTAGGGTCCGGCTTAGGATACTGGTTAGGGTACGGGTGAGGGTACGGCGTAGGTTATGGGTTAGGGATAGGGTTAGTGTTAGGGTTATGATACGGCTTAGGTTATGGGATAGGGTACAGGTGAGGGTATGGCATAGGGTAGGGTTTAGGGTTAGGGTTAGTGTTAGGGTTAGGGTTAGGGTACGGCTTAGGGTACGGGTGAGGGTATGGGTGAGGATACTGCGTAGGGTATTGGTTAGGGTTAGGGTACGGCTTAGGATACGGGTTAGGGTACGTGTTAGGGTATGGCGTACGGTATGGTTTAGGGTTAGGGTTAGGGTTAGGGTTAGGGTTAGGGTTAGGGTACGGCTTAGGATACGGGTTAGGGTACGGGTGAGGGTACGGCGTAGGTTATGGGTTAGGGATAGGGTTAGTGTTAGGGTTATGATACGGCTTAGGTTATGGGATAGGGTACAGGTGAGGGTATGGCATAGGGTAGGGTTTAGGGTTAGGGTTAGTGTTAGGGTTAGGGTTAGGGTACGGCTTAGGGTACGGGTGAGGGTATGGGTGAGGATACTGCGTAGGGTATTGGTTAGGGTTAGGGTACGGCTTAGGATACGGGTTAGGGTACGTGTTAGGGTATGGCGTACGGTATGGTTTAGGGTTAGGGTTAGGGTTAGGGTTAGGTTTAGGATACGGCTTAGGGTACGGGTTAGGGAACGGGTGAGGTTACGGCGTAGGGTATAGTTTAGAGTTAGGGTTAGGGTTAGGATACGGGTTAGGGTACGGGTGAGGGTACGGCGTAGCGTATGGTTTAGGGTTAGGGTTAGGGTTAGCGTACGGCTTAGGGTACGGGTTAGGGTACGGGTGAGGGTATGGCGTAGTGTATAGGTTAGGGTTAGGTTTAGGGTTAGGGTATGGCTTAGGGTACGGGTGAGGGTACGGGTGAGGGTACTGTGTAGGGTATTGGTTATGGTTAGGGTACGGCTTAGAATACGGGTTAGGGTACGGGTTAGGGTACGGCGTAGGGTATGGGTTAGGGTTAGGGTTAGGGTTAGTGTTAGGGTTAGGGTACCGCTTAGGGTATGGGATAGGGTACGGCGTAGGGTAGCGGTTAGGGTTAGGGTTAGGGTTAGGGTTAGGGTACGGCTTAGGATACGGGTTAGGGTACGGGTGAGGGTACGGCGTAGCGTATGAGTTAGAGTTAGGTTTAGGGTTAGGGTACGGCTTAGGGTACGGGTTAGGGTACGGGTGAGGGTACGGCGTAGGTTATGGGTTAGGGTTAGGGTTAGGGTTAGGGTTAGTTTTAGGGTTAGGGATTAGGGTTAGGGTTAGGGTTAGGGTTAGGGTTAGGGTTAGGGTTAGGGTAGGGCTTAGGATACGGGTGAGGGTACTGGTGAGGGTACTGCGTAGGTTATTGGTTAGGGTTAGGGTACGGCTTAGGATACGGGTTAGGATATGGGTTAGGTTACGGCGTTGGGTATGGGTGAGGGTTAGGGTTAGGGTTAGGGTAAGGCTTTGGGTACGGGTGAGGGTACGGGTGAGGGTACGGCGTAGGGTAGAGTTTAGGGTTAGGTTTAGGGTTAGGGTACGGCTTAGGATACGGGTTAGGGTATGGGTGAGGGTACGGCGTAGCGTATGGGTTAGGGTTAGGGTTAGGGTTAGGGTTAGTTTTAGGGTTAGGGATTGGTTTAGGGTACGGGTTAGGATTAGCGTACGTGTTAGGGTTAGGGTTTGGGTTAGGGTTAGGGTACGCATTAGGGTTAAGGTGTGGGTTAGGTTTAGGGTACACGTTAGGATTAGGGTATTTATTAAACCTATCCCACTCTCTAGATAGCACTTAGCACGTAAAGGAATATTATTTAGGGTCCAGCCATGGAGAAGATTTTCGTCACTAGGATAAGATAAAGAATAAACACATTATAAAAAAATCACATTAGGATTTTCTTTTTAACCTGTTCCTTAAAACACTAGTGCTTAGGAAATCTAATGGAGGCAAAAGCAGTCAACGGTAGTTTAGGGTTAGAGTTAGGGTTAGGGTTAGTGTAAGGGTTAGGGTACGGCTTAGGGTATGGGATAGGGTATGGGTGAGGGTACGGCATAGGGTAAGGTTTAGGGTTAGGGTTAGTGTTAGGGTTAGGGTTAGGGTATGGCTTAGGGTACGGGTGAGGGTACTGTGTAGGTCATTGGTTAGGGTTAGGTTAAGGCTTAGGATACAGGTTATTGTATAGGTTAGGGTACGGCACAGGGTATGGGTAAGGGTTAGGGTTAGGGTTAGGGTTAGAGTTAGGGTACGGCTTAGGGTACGGGTTAGGGTACGGGTGAGGGTACGGCGTAGTGTATAGGTTAGGGTTAGGGTTAGGGTACGGCTTAGGGTACGGGTTAGGTTACGGGTGAGGGTACGGCGTAGGGTATGGGTTAGGGTTAGGGTTAGGGTTAGTGTTAGTGTTAGGGTTAGGGTACGGCTTAGCGTATGGGATAGGGTACGGGTGAGGGTACAGCGTAGGGTAGGGGTTAGGGTTAGAGTTAAGGTTAGGGTTGGGGTTAGGGTACGGCTTAGGGTACGGGTGAGGGTACGGGTGAGGGTACTGCGTAGGGTATTGGTTAGGGTTAGGATATGGCTTAGGATACGGGTTAGGGTACGGGTTGGGGTATGGCGTAGGATATGGGTTAGGGTTAGGGTTAGGGTTAGGGTTAGGGTTAGGGTACGGCTTAGGATACGGGTTAGGGTACGGGTGAGGGTACGGCGTAGCGTATGGGTTAGGGTTAGGGTTAGGGTACGTCTTAGGGTACGGGTTAGGGTACGGGTGAGGGTATGGCGTAGGGTAAGGGTTAGGGTTAGGGTTAGGGTTAGGGTTAGTTTTAGGGTTAGGGATTGGTTTAGTGTACGGGTTAGTATTAGCGTACGTGTTAGGGTTAGGTTTTGGGTTAGGGTTAGGGTACGCGTTAGGGTTAGGGTATGGGTTAGGGTTAGGGTACACGTTAGGATTAGGGTATTTATTAAACCTATCCCACTCTCTAGGTACCACTTAGCACGTAAAGGAATATTATTAGGGATCCAGCCATGGAGAAGATTTTAGTCACTAGGATAAGATAAAGAATAAACACATTATAAAAAAATCACATTAGGATTTTCTTTTTAACCTGTTCCTTAACACACTAGTGCTTAGGAAATCTAATAGAGGCAAAAGCAATCAAGGGTATTTTAGGGTTAGGGTTAGGTTTAGGGTTAGTGTTAGGGTTAGGGTACGGCTTAGGGTATTTGATAGGGTACGTGTGAGGGTACGGCGTAGGGTAGGGGTTAGGGTTAGGGTTAGGGTATGGCTTAGGGTACGGGTGAGGGTACGGGTGAGGGTACTGAGTAGCGTATTGGTTAGGGTTAGGGTACGGCTTAGGATACGTGTTAGGGTACGGATTAGGGTACGGCGTAGAGTGTGGGTTAGGGTTAGTGTTAGGGTTAGGTTTACGGTACGTCTTAGGGTACGTTTTAGGGTATGGGTGAGGGTACGGCGTAGGTTATGGGTTAGGGTTAGTGTTAGGGTTAGGGTTAGGGTACGGCTTAGGATACGGGTTAGGGTACGGGTGAGGGTACGGCGTAGCGTATGGTTTAGGGTTAGGGTTAGGGTTAGGGTACGGCTTAGGGTACGGGTTAGGGTACGGGTGAGGGTACGGCGTAGGTTATGGGTTAGGGTTAGGGTTAGGGTTAGGGTTAGTTTTAGGGTTAGGGATTGGTTTAGGGTACGGGTTAGGATTAGCATACGTGTTCGGGTTAGGGTTTTGGTTAGGGTTAGGGTACGCGTTAGGGTTAGGGTATGGGTTAGGTTTAGGGTACACTTTAGGATTAGGGTATTTATTAAACCTATCCCACTCTCTAGATACCACTTAGCACGTAAAGGAATATTATTTGGGGTTCAGCCATGGAGAAGATTTTAGTCACTAGGATAAGATAAATAATAAACACATTATAAAAAAATCATATAAGGTTTTCTTTTTAACCTGTTCTTTAAAACACTAGTGTTTAGGAAATCTAATGGAGGCAAAAGCAGTAAAGGGTAGTTTAGGGTTAGGGTTAGGGTTAGGGTTAGGGTAGGGCTTAGGATACGGGTGAGGGTACTGGTGAGGGTACTGCGTAGGTTATTGGTTAGGGTTAGGGTACGGCTTAGGATACGGGTTAGGGTATGGGTGAGGGTACGGCGTAGCGTATGGGTTAGGGTTAGGGTTAGGGTTAGGTTTAGTTTTAGGGTTAGGGATTGGTTTAGGGTACGGGTTAGGATTAGCGTACGTGTTAGGGTTAGGGTTTGGGTTAGGGTTAGGGTACGCATTAGGGTTAGGGTATGGGTTAGGGTTAGGGTACACGTTAGGATTAGGGTATTTATTAAACCTATCCCACTCTCTAGATACCACTTAGCACGTAAAGGAATATTATTTAGGGTCCAGCCATGGAGAAGATTTTCGTCACTAGGATAAGATAAAGAATAAACACATTATAAAAAAATCACATTAGGATTTTCTTTTTAACCTGTTCCTTAAAACACTAGTGCTTAGGAAATCTAATGGAGGCAAAAGCAGTCAAGGGTAGTTTAGGGTTAGGGTTAGGGTTAGGGTTAGTGTTAGGGTTAGGGTACAGCTTAGGGTATGGGATAGCGTATGGGTGAGGGTACGGCATAGGGTAGGGTTTAGGGTTAGGGTTAGTGTTAGGGTTAGGGTTAGGGTATGGCTTAGGGTACGGGTGAGGGTACTGTGTAGGTCATTGGTTAGGGTTAGGTTAAGGCTTAGGATACATGTTATTGTATGGGTTAGGGTACGGCGCAGGGTATGGGTAAGGGTTAGGTTTAGGGTTAGGGTTAGAGTTAGGGTACGGCTTAGGGTACGGGTGAGGGTACGGCGTAGTGTATAGGTTAGGGTTAGGGTTAGGGTACGGCTTAGGGTACAGGTTAGGTTACGGGTGAGGGTACGGCGTAGGGTATGGGTTAGGGTTAGGGTTAGGGTTAGTGTTAGTGTTAGGGTTAGGGTACGGCTTAGCATATGGGATAGGGAACGGGTGAGGGTACGGCATAGGGTAGGGCTTAGGGTTAGGGTTAGGGTTAGGGTTAGGGTATGGCTTAGGGTACGGGTGAGGGTACGGGTGAGGGTACTGCGTAGGGTATTGCTTAGGGTTAGGGTACGGCTTAGGATACGTGTTAGGGTACGGGTTAGGGTACGGCGTAGATTGTGGGTTAGGGTTAGGGTTAGTGTTAGGGTTACGGTTACGGTACGTCTTAGGGTACGTGTTAGGGTACGGGTGAGGGTACGGCGTAGGTTATGGGTTAGGTTTAGGGTTAGGGTTAGGGTTAGGGTTAGGGTTAGGGTACGGCTTAGTGTACGGGTTAGGGTACGGGTGAGGGTACGGCGTAGGTTATGGGTTAGGGTTAGGGTTAGTGTTAGGGTTATGGTACGGCTTAGGTTATGGGATAGGGTACAGGTGAGGGTATGGCATAGGGTAGGGGTTAGGGTTAGGGTTAGGGTTAGGGTTAGGGTTAGGGTACGGCTTAGGGTACGGGTGAGGTTATGGGTGAGGATACTGCGTAGGGTATTGTTTAGGGTTAGGGTACGGCTTAGGATACGGGTTAGGGTACGTGTTAGGGTATGGCGTACGGTATGGGTTAGGGTTAGGGTTAGGGTTAGGGTTAGGGTTAGGGTTAGGGTACGGCTTAGGGTACGGTTTAGGGTACGGGTGAGGTTACGGCGTAGGGTATAGTTTAGGGTTAGGGTTAGGGTTAGGGTACGGCTTAGGATACGGGTTAGGGTACGGGTGAGGGTACGGCGTAGCGTATGGTTTAGGGTTAGGGTTAGGGTTAGGGTACGGCTTAGGGTACGGGTTAGGGTACGGGTGAGGGTATGGCGTAGTGTATAAGTTAGGGTTAGGGTTAGGGTTAGGGTATGGCTTAGGGTACGGGTGAGGGTACGGGTGAGGGTACTGTGTAGGGTATTGGTTATGGTTAGGGTACGGCTTAGAATACGGGTTAGGGTACGGGTTAGGGTACGGCGTAGGGTATGGGTTAGGGTTAGGGTTAGGGTTAGGGTTAGGGTTAGGGTACGGCTTAGGGTACGGGTTAGGGTACGGGTGAGGGTACGGCGTAGTGTATAGGTCAGGGTTAGGGTTAGGGTTAGGGTACGGCTTAGGGTACGGGTTAGGGTACGGGTGAGGGTATGGCGTAGTGTATAGGTTAGGGTTAGGGTTAGGGTTAGGGTACGGCTTAGGGTATGGGATAGGGTACGGGTGAGGGTACGGCTTAGGGTAGGGTTTAGGTTTAGGGTTAGGGTTAGTGTTAGGGTTAGGGTACGGCTTAGGGTATGGGATAGGTTACGGTTGAGGGTACGGCGTAGGGTAGGGGTTAGGGTTAGGTTTAGGGTTAGTGTTAGGGTTAGGGTACCGCTTAGGGTATGGGATAGGGTACGGCGTAGGGTAGCGGTTAGGGTTAGGGTTAGGGTTAGGGTTAGGGTACGGCTTAGGATACGGGGTAGGGTACGGGTGAGGGTACGGCGTAGGTTATGGGTTAGGGTTAGGGTTAGGGTTAGTTTTAGGGTTAGGGATTGGTTTAGGGTATGGGTTAGGATTAGCATACTTGTTCGGGTTAGGGTTTTGGTTAGGCTTAGGGTACGCGTTAGGGTTAGGGTATGGGTTAGGTTTAGGGTACACTTTAGGATTTGGGTATTTATTAAACCTATCCCACTCTCTAGATACCACTTAGCACGTAAAGGATTATTATTTGGGGTTCAGCCATGGAGAAGATTTTAGTCACTAGGATAAGATAAAGAATAAACTCATTATAAAAAAATCACATAAGGTTTTCTTTTTAACCTGTTCCTTAAAACACTAGTGTTTAGGAAATCTAATGGAGGCAAAAGCAGTAAAGGGTAGTTTAGGGTTAGGGTTAGGGTTAGGGTTAGGGTAGGGCTTAGGATACGGGTGAGGGTACTGGTGAGGGTGCTGCGTAGGTTATTGGTTAGGGTTAGGGTACGGCTTAGGATACGGGTTAGGATATGGGTTAGGTTACGGCGTTGGGTATGGGTGAGGGTTAGGGTTAGGGTTAGGGTAAGGCTTTGGGTACGGGTTAGGGTACGGGTGAGGGTACGGCGTAGGGTAGAGGTTAGGGTTAGGTTTAGGGTTAGGGTACGTCTTAGGATACGCGTTAGGGTACGGGTGAGGGTACGGCGTAGCGTATGGGTTAGGGTTAGGGTTAGGGTACGTCTTAGGGTACGGGTTAGGGTACGGGTGAGGGTACGGCGTAGGGTAAGGGTTAGGGTTAGGGTTAGGGTTAGGGTTAGTTTTAGGGTTAGGGAATGGTTTAGGGTACGGGTTAGGATTAGCGTACGTGTTAGGGTTAGATTTTGGGTTAGGGTTAGGGTACGCGTTAGGGTTAGAGTATGGGTTAGGGTTAGGGTACACGTTAGGATTAGGGTATTTATTAAACCTATCCCACTCTCTAGATACCACTTAGCACGTAAAGGAATATTATTAGGGATCCAGCCATGGAGAAGATTTTAGTCACTAGGATAAGATAAAGAATAAACACATTATAAAAAAATCACATTAGGATTTTCTTTTTAACCTGTTCCTTAAGACACTAGTGCTTAGGAAATCTAATAAAGGCAAAAGCAATCAAGGGTAGTTTAGGGTTAGGGTTAGGGTTAGGGTTAGTGTTAGGGTTAGGGTACGGCTTAGGGTATGGGATAGGATACGGGTGAGGGTACGGCGTAGGGTAAGGGTTAGGGTTAGGGTTAGGGTTAGGGTTAGGGTATGGCTTAGGGTACGGGTGAGGGTACGGGTGAGGGTACTGCGTAGGGTATTGGTTAGGGTTAGGGTACGGCTTAGGATACGTGTTAGGGTACGGGTTAGGGTACGGCGTAGAGTGTGGGTTAGGGTTAGGGTTAGTGTTAGGGTTAGGGTTACGGTACGTCTTAGGGTACGTGTTAGGGTACGGGTGAGGGTACGGCGTAGGTTATGGGTTAGGGTTAGGGTTAGGGTACGGCTTAGGATACGGGTTAGGGTACGGGTGAGGGTACGGCGTAGTTTATGGTTTAGGGATAGGGTTAGTTTTAGGGTTATGGTACGGCTTAGGTTATGGGATAGGGTACAGGTGAGGGTATGGCATAGGGTAGGGGTTAGGGTTAGGTTTAGGGTTAGGGTTAGGGTTAGGGTACGGCTTAGGGTACGGGTGAGGGTATGGGTGAGGATACTGCGTAGGGTATTGGTTAGGGTTAGGGTACGGCTTAGGATACGGTTTAGCGGACGTGTTAGGGTATGGCGTACGGTATGGGTTAGGGTTAGGGTTAGGGTTAGGGTTAGGGTTAGGGTTAGGGTTAGGGTTAGGGTACGGCTTAGGGTATGGGTTAGGGTACGGGTGAGGTTACGGCGTAGGGTATAGTTTAGGGTTAGTGTTAGGGTTAGGGTACGGCTTAGGATACGGGTTAGGGTACGGGTGAGGGTACGGCGTAGCGTATGGTTTAGGGTTAGGGTTAGGGTTAGGGTACGGCTTAGGGTACGGGTTAGGGTACGGGTGAGGGTACGGTGTAGGTTATGGGTTAGGGTTAGGGTTAGGGTTAGTTTTAGGGTTAGGGATTGGTTTAGGGTACGGGTTAGGATTAGCATACGTGTTCGGGTTAGGGTTTTGGTTAGGGTTAGGGTTACGCGTTAGGGTTGGGGTATGGGTTAGTTTTAGGGTACACTTTAGGATTAGGGTATTTATTAAACCTATCCCACTCTCTAGATACCACTTAGGACGTAAAGGAATATTATTTGGGGTTCAGCCATGGAGAAGATTTTAGTCACTAGGATAAGATAAAGAATAAACACATTATAAAAAAATCACATAAGGTTTTCTTTTTAACCTGTTCCTTAAAACACTAGTGTTTAGGAAATCTAATGGAGGCAAAAGCAGTAAAGGGTAGTTTAGGGTTAGGGTTAGGGTTAGTGTTAGGGTAGGGCTTAGGATACGGGTGAGGGTCCTGGTGAGGGTACTGCATAGGTTATTGGTTAGGGTTAGGGTACGGCTTAGGATACGGGTTAGGATATGGGTTAGGTTACGGCGTTGGGTATGGGTGAGGGTTAGGGTTAGGGTTAGGGTAAGGCTTTGGGTACGGGTTAGGGTACGGGTGAGGGTACGGCGTAGGGAAGAGGTTAGGGTTAGGTTTAGGGTTAGGGTACGGCTTAGGATACGGGTTAGGGTATGGGTGAGGGTACGGCGTAGCGTATGGGTTAGGGTTAGGGTTAGGGTTAGGGTTAGTTTTAGGGTTAGGGATTGGTTTAGGGTACGAGTTAGGATTAGCGTACGTGTTAGGGTTAGGGTTTGGGTTAGGGTTAGGGTACGCATTAGGGTTAGGGTATGGGTTAGGGTTAGGGTACACGTTAGGATTAGGGTATTTATTAAACCTATCCCACTCTCTAGATACCACTTAGCACGTAAAGGAATATTATTTAGGGTCCAGCCATGGAGAAGATTTTCGTCACTAGGATAAGATAAAGAATGAACACATTATAAAAAAATCACATTAGGATTTTCTTTTTAACCTGTTCCTTAAAACACTAGTGCTTAGGAAATCTAATGGAGGCAAAAGCAATCAAGGGTAGTTTAGGGTTAGGGTTAGGGTTAGTGTTAGGGTTAGGGTACGGCTTAGGGTATGGGATAGGGTATGGGTGAGGATACGGCATAGGGTAGGGTTTAGGGTTAAGGTTAGTGTTAGGGTTAGGGTTAGGGTATGGCTTAGGGTACGGGTGAGGGTACTGTGTAGGTCATTGGTTAGGGTTAGGTTAAGGCTTAGGATACAGGTTATTGTAAGGGTTAGGGTACGGCGCAGGGTATGGGTAAGGGTTAGGGTTAGGGTTAGGGTTAGAGTTAGGGTACGGCTTAGGGTACGGGTTAGGGTACGGGTGAGGGTACGGCGTAGTGTATAGGTTAGGGTTAGGGTTAGGGTACGGCTTAGGGTACGGGTTAGGTTACGGGTGAGGGTACGGATGAGGGTACTGCGTAGGGTATTGGTTAGGGTTAGGGTACGGCTTACGATACGTGTTAGGGTACGGGTTAGGGTATGGCGTAGAGTGTGGGTTAGGGTTAGGGTTAGTGTTAGTGTTAGGGTTACGGTATGTCTTAGGGTACGTGTTAGGGTACAGGTGAGGGTACGGCGTAGGTTATGGGTTAGGGTTAGGGTTAGGGTTAGGGTTAGGGTCCGGCTTAGGATACTGGTTAGGGTACGGGTGAGGGTACGGCGTAGGTTATGGGTTAGGGATAGGGTTAGTGTTAGGGTTATGATACGGCTTAGGTTATGGGATAGGGTACAGGTGAGGGTATGGCATAGGGTAGGGTTTAGGGTTAGGGTTAGTGTTAGGGTTAGGGTTAGGGTACGGCTTAGGGTACGGGTGAGGGTATGGGTGAGGATACTGCGTAGGGTATTGGTTAGGGTTAGGGTACGGCTTAGGATACGGGTTAGGGTACGTGTTAGGGTATGGCGTACGGTATGGTTTAGGGTTAGGGTTAGGGTTAGGGTTAGGGTTAGGGTTAGGGTACGGCTTAGGATACGGGTTAGGGTACGGGTGAGGGTACGGCGTAGGTTATGGGTTAGGGATAGGGTTAGTGTTAGGGTTATGATACGGCTTAGGTTATGGGATAGGGTACAGGTGAGGGTATGGCATAGGGTAGGGTTTAGGGTTAGGGTTAGTGTTAGGGTTAGGGTTAGGGTACGGCTTAGGGTACGGGTGAGGGTATGGGTGAGGATACTGCGTAGGGTATTGGTTAGGGTTAGGGTACGGCTTAGGATACGGGTTAGGGTACGTGTTAGGGTATGGCGTACGGTATGGTTTAGGGTTAGGGTTAGGGTTAGGGTTAGGTTTAGGATACGGCTTAGGGTACGGGTTAGGGAACGGGTGAGGTTACGGCGTAGGGTATAGTTTAGAGTTAGGGTTAGGGTTAGGATACGGGTTAGGGTACGGGTGAGGGTACGGCGTAGCGTATGGTTTAGGGTTAGGGTTAGGGTTAGCGTACGGCTTAGGGTACGGGTTAGGGTACGGGTGAGGGTATGGCGTAGTGTATAGGTTAGGGTTAGGTTTAGGGTTAGGGTATGGCTTAGGGTACGGGTGAGGGTACGGGTGAGGGTACTGTGTAGGGTATTGGTTATGGTTAGGGTACGGCTTAGAATACGGGTTAGGGTACGGGTTAGGGTACGGCGTAGGGTATGGGTTAGGGTTAGGGTTAGGGTTAGTGTTAGGGTTAGGGTACCGCTTAGGGTATGGGATAGGGTACGGCGTAGGGTAGCGGTTAGGGTTAGGGTTAGGGTTAGGGTTAGGGTACGGCTTAGGATACGGGTTAGGGTACGGGTGAGGGTACGGCGTAGCGTATGAGTTAGAGTTAGGTTTAGGGTTAGGGTACGGCTTAGGGTACGGGTTAGGGTACGGGTGAGGGTACGGCGTAGGTTATGGGTTAGGGTTAGGGTTAGGGTTAGGGTTAGTTTTAGGGTTAGGGATTAGGGTTAGGGTTAGGGTTAGGGTTAGGGTTAGGGTTAGGGTTAGGGTAGGGCTTAGGATACGGGTGAGGGTACTGGTGAGGGTACTGCGTAGGTTATTGGTTAGGGTTAGGGTACGGCTTAGGATACGGGTTAGGATATGGGTTAGGTTACGGCGTTGGGTATGGGTGAGGGTTAGGGTTAGGGTTAGGGTAAGGCTTTGGGTACGGGTGAGGGTACGGGTGAGGGTACGGCGTAGGGTAGAGTTTAGGGTTAGGTTTAGGGTTAGGGTACGGCTTAGGATACGGGTTAGGGTATGGGTGAGGGTACGGCGTAGCGTATGGGTTAGGGTTAGGGTTAGGGTTAGGGTTAGTTTTAGGGTTAGGGATTGGTTTAGGGTACGGGTTAGGATTAGCGTACGTGTTAGGGTTAGGGTTTGGGTTAGGGTTAGGGTACGCATTAGGGTTAAGGTGTGGGTTAGGGTTAGGGTACACGTTAGGATTAGGGTATTTATTAAACCTATCCCACTCTCTAGATAGCACTTAGCACGTAAAGGAATATTATTTAGGGTCCAGCCATGGAGAAGATTTTCGTCACTAGGATAAGATAAAGAATAAACACATTATAAAAAAATCACATTAGGATTTTCTTTTTAACCTGTTCCTTAAAACACTAGTGCTTAGGAAATCTAATGGAGGCAAAAGCAGTCAACGGTAGTTTAGGGTTAGAGTTAGGGTTAGGGTTAGTGTAAGGGTTAGGGTACGGCTTAGGGTATGGGATAGGGTATGGGTGAGGGTATGGCATAGGGTAGGGTTTAGGGTTAGGGTTAGTGTTAGGGTTAGGGTTAGGGTATGGCTTAGGGTACGGGTGAGGGTACTGTGTAGGTCATTGGTTAGGGTTAGGTTAAGGCTTAGGATACAGGTTATTGTATAGGTTAGGGTACGGCACAGGGTATGGGTAAGGGTTAGGGTTAGGGTTAGGGTTAGAGTTAGGGTACGGCTTAGGGTACGGGTTAGGGTACGGGTGAGGGTACGGCGTAGTGTATAGGTTAGGGTTAGGGTTAGGGTACGGCTTAGGGTACGGGTTAGGTTACGGGTGAGGGTACGGCGTAGGGTATGGGTTAGGGTTAGGGTTAGGGTTAGTGTTAGTGTTAGGGTTAGGGTACGGCTTAGCGTATGGGATAGGGTACGGGTGAGGGTACAGCGTAGGGTAGGGGTTAGGGTTAGAGTTAAGGTTAGGGTTGGGGTTAGGGTACGGCTTAGGGTACGGGTGAGGGTACGGGTGAGGGTACTGCGTAGGGTATTGGTTAGGGTTAGGATATGGCTTAGGATACGGGTTAGGGTACGGGTTGGGGTATGGCGTAGGATATGGGTTAGGGTTAGGGTTAGGGTTAGGGTTAGGGTTAGGGTACGGCTTAGGATACGGGTTAGGGTACGGGTGAGGGTACGGCGTAGCGTATGGGTTAGGGTTAGGGTTAGGGTACGTCTTAGGGTACGGGTTAGGGTACGGGTGAGGGTATGGCGTAGGGTAAGGGTTAGGGTTAGGGTTAGGGTTAGGGTTAGTTTTAGGGTTAGGGATTGGTTTAGTGTACGGGTTAGTATTAGCGTACGTGTTAGGGTTAGGTTTTGGGTTAGGGTTAGGGTACGCGTTAGGGTTAGGGTATGGGTTAGGGTTAGGGTACACGTTAGGATTAGGGTATTTATTAAACCTATCCCACTCTCTAGGTACCACTTAGCACGTAAAGGAATATTATTAGGGATCCAGCCATGGAGAAGATTTTAGTCACTAGGATAAGATAAAGAATAAACACATTATAAAAAAATCACATTAGGATTTTCTTTTTAACCTGTTCCTTAAAACACTAGTGCTTAGGAAATCTAATAGAGGCAAAAGCAATCAAGGGTATTTTAGGGTTAGGGTTAGGTTTAGGGTTAGTGTTAGGGTTAGGGTACGGCTTAGGGTATTTGATAGGGTACGTGTGAGGGTACGGCGTAGGGTAGGGGTTAGGGTTAGGGTTAGGGTATGGCTTAGGGTACGGGTGAGGGTACGGGTGAGGGTACTGAGTAGCGTATTGGTTAGGGTTAGGGTACGGCTTAGGATACGTGTTAGGGTACGGATTAGGGTACGGCGTAGAGTGTGGGTTAGGGTTAGTGTTAGGGTTAGGTTTACGGTACGTCTTAGGGTACGTTTTAGGGTATGGGTGAGGGTACGGCGTAGGTTATGGGTTAGGGTTAGTGTTAGGGTTAGGGTTAGGGTACGGCTTAGGATACGGGTTAGGGTACGGGTGAGGGTACGGCGTAGCGTATGGTTTAGGGTTAGGGTTAGGGTTAGGGTACGGCTTAGGGTACGGGTTAGGGTACGGGTGAGGGTACGGCGTAGGTTATGGGTTAGGGTTAGGGTTAGGGTTAGGGTTAGTTTTAGGGTTAGGGATTGGTTTAGGGTACGGGTTAGGATTAGCATACGTGTTCGGGTTAGGGTTTTGGTTAGGGTTAGGGTACGCGTTAGGGTTAGGGTATGGGTTAGGTTTAGGGTACACTTTAGGATTAGGGTATTTATTAAACCTATCCCACTCTCTAGATACCACTTAGCACGTAAAGGAATATTATTTGGGGTTCAGCCATGGAGAAGATTTTAGTCACTAGGATAAGATAAATAATAAACACATTATAAAAAAATCATATAAGGTTTTCTTTTTAACCTGTTCTTTAAAACACTAGTGTTTAGGAAATCTAATGGAGGCAAAAGCAGTAAAGGGTAGTTTAGGGTTAGGGTTAGGGTTAGGGTTAGGGTAGGGCTTAGGATACGGGTGAGGGTACTGGTGAGGGTACTGCGTAGGTTATTGGTTAGGGTTAGGGTACGGCTTAGGATACGGGTTAGGGTATGGGTGAGGGTACGGCGTAGCGTATGGGTTAGGGTTAGGGTTAGGGTTAGGTTTAGTTTTAGGGTTAGGGATTGGTTTAGGGTACGGGTTAGGATTAGCGTACGTGTTAGGGTTAGGGTTTGGGTTAGGGTTAGGGTACGCATTAGGGTTAGGGTATGGGTTAGGGTTAGGGTACACGTTAGGATTAGGGTATTTATTAAACCTATCCCACTCTCTAGATACCACTTAGCACGTAAAGGAATATTATTTAGGGTCCAGCCATGGAGAAGATTTTCGTCACTAGGATAAGATAAAGAATAAACACATTATAAAAAAATCACATTAGGATTTTCTTTTTAACCTGTTCCTTAAAACACTAGTGCTTAGGAAATCTAATGGAGGCAAAAGCAGTCAAGGGTAGTTTAGGGTTAGGGTTAGGGTTAGGGTTAGTGTTAGGGTTAGGGTACAGCTTAGGGTATGGGATAGCGTATGGGTGAGGGTACGGCATAGGGTAGGGTTTAGGGTTAGGGTTAGTGTTAGGGTTAGGGTTAGGGTATGGCTTAGGGTACGGGTGAGGGTACTGTGTAGGTCATTGGTTAGGGTTAGGTTAAGGCTTAGGATACATGTTATTGTATGGGTTAGGGTACGGCGCAGGGTATGGGTAAGGGTTAGGTTTAGGGTTAGGGTTAGAGTTAGGGTACGGCTTAGGGTACGGGTGAGGGTACGGCGTAGTGTATAGGTTAGGGTGAGGGTTAGGGTACGGCTTAGGGTACAGGTTAGGTTACGGGTGAGGGTACGGCGTAGGGTATGGGTTAGGGTTAGGGTTAGGGTTAGTGTTAGTGTTAGGGTTAGGGTACGGCTTAGCATATGGGATAGGGAACGGGTGAGGGTACGGCATAGGGTAGGGCTTAGGGTTAGGGTTAGGGTTAGGGTTAGGGTATGGCTTAGGGTACGGGTGAGGGTACGGGTGAGGGTACTGCGTAGGGTATTGCTTAGGGTTAGGGTACGGCTTAGGATACGTGTTAGGGTACGGGTTAGGGTACGGCGTAGATTGTGGGTTAGGGTTAGGGTTAGTGTTAGGGTTACGGTTACGGTACGTCTTAGGGTACGTGTTAGGGTACGGGTGAGGGTACGGCGTAGGTTATGGGTTAGGTTTAGGGTTAGGGTTAGGGTTAGGGTTAGGGTTAGGGTACGGCTTAGTGTACGGGTTAGGGTACGGGTGAGGGTACGGCGTAGGTTATGGGTTAGGGTTAGGGTTAGTGTTAGGGTTATGGTACGGCTTAGGTTATGGGATAGGGTACAGGTGAGGGTATGGCATAGGGTAGGGGTTAGGGTTAGGGTTAGGGTTAGGGTTAGGGTTAGGGTACGGCTTAGGGTACGGGTGAGGGTATGGGTGAGGATACTGCGTAGGGTATTGTTTAGGGTTAGGGTACGGCTTAGGATACGGGTTAGGGTACGTGTTAGGGTATGGCGTACGGTATGGGTTAGGGTTAGGGTTAGGGTTAGGGTTAGGGTTAGGGTTAGGGTACGGCTTAGGGTACGGTTTAGGGTACGGGTGAGGTTACGGCGTAGGGTATAGTTTAGGGTTAGGGTTAGGGTTAGGGTACGGCTTAGGATACGGGTTAGGGTACGGGTGAGGGTACGGCGTAGCGTATGGTTTAGGGTTAGGGTTAGGGTTAGGGTACGGCTTAGGGTACGGGTTAGGGTACGGGTGAGGGTATGGCGTAGTGTATAGGTTAGGGTTAGGGTTAGGGTTAGGGTATGGCTTAGGGTACGGGTGAGGGTACGGGTGAGGGTACTGTGTAGGGTATTGGTTATGGTTAGGGTACGGCTTAGAATACGGGTTAGGGTACGGGTTAGGGTACGGCGTAGGGTATGGGTTAGGGTTAGGGTTAGGGTTAGGGTTAGGGTTAGGGTACGGCTTAGGGTACGGGTTAGGGTACGGGTGAGGGTACGGCGTAGTGTATAGGTCAGGGTTAGGGTTAGGGTTAGGGTACGGCTTAGGGTACGGGTTAGGGTACGGGTGAGGGTATGGCGTAGTGTATAGGTTAGGGTTAGGGTTAGGGTTAGGGTACGGCTTAGGGTATGGGATAGGGTACGGGTGAGGGTACGGCTTAGGGTAGGGTTTAGGTTTAGGGTTAGGGTTAGTGTTAGGGTTAGGGTACGGCTTAGGGTATGGGATAGGTTACGGTTGAGGGTACGGCGTAGGGTAGGGGTTAGGGTTAGGTTTAGGGTTAGTGTTAGGGTTAGGGTACCGCTTAGGGTATGGGATAGGGTACGGCGTAGGGTAGCGGTTAGGGTTAGGGTTAGGGTTAGGGTTAGGGTACGGCTTAGGATACGGGGTAGGGTACGGGTGAGGGTACGGCGTAGGTTATGGGTTAGGGTTAGGGTTAGGGTTAGTTTTAGGGTTAGGGATTGGTTTAGGGTATGGGTTAGGATTAGCATACTTGTTCGGGTTAGGGTTTTGGTTAGGCTTAGGGTACGCGTTAGGGTTAGGGTATGGGTTAGGTTTAGGGTACACTTTAGGATTTGGGTATTTATTAAACCTATCCCACTCTCTAGATACCACTTAGCACGTAAAGGATTATTATTTGGGGTTCAGCCATGGAGAAGATTTTAGTCACTAGGATAAGATAAAGAATAAACTCATTATAAAAAAATCACATAAGGTTTTCTTTTTAACCTGTTCCTTAAAACACTAGTGTTTAGGAAATCTAATGGAGGCAAAAGCAGTAAAGGGTAGTTTAGGGTTAGGGTTAGGGTTAGGGTTAGGGTAGGGCTTAGGATACGGGTGAGGGTACTGGTGAGGGTGCTGCGTAGGTTATTGGTTAGGGTTAGGGTACGGCTTAGGATACGGGTTAGGATATGGGTTAGGTTACGGCGTTGGGTATGGGTGAGGGTTAGGGTTAGGGTTAGGGTAAGGCTTTGGGTACGGGTTAGGGTACGGGTGAGGGTACGGCGTAGGGTAGAGGTTAGGGTTAGGTTTAGGGTTAGGGTACGTCTTAGGATACGCGTTAGGGTACGGGTGAGGGTACGGCGTAGCGTATGGGTTAGGGTTAGGGTTAGGGTACGTCTTAGGGTACGGGTTAGGGTACGGGTGAGGGTACGGCGTAGGGTAAGGGTTAGGGTTAGGGTTAGGGTTAGGGTTAGTTTTAGGGTTAGGGAATGGTTTAGGGTACGGGTTAGGATTAGCGTACGTGTTAGGGTTAGATTTTGGGTTAGGGTTAGGGTACGCGTTAGGGTTAGAGTATGGGTTAGGGTTAGGGTACACGTTAGGATTAGGGTATTTATTAAACCTATCCCACTCTCTAGATACCACTTAGCACGTAAAGGAATATTATTAGGGATCCAGCCATGGAGAAGATTTTAGTCACTAGGATAAGATAAAGAATAAACACATTATAAAAAAATCACATTAGGATTTTCTTTTTAACCTGTTCCTTAAGACACTAGTGCTTAGGAAATCTAATAAAGGCAAAAGCAATCAAGGGTAGTTTAGGGTTAGGGTTAGGGTTAGGGTTAGTGTTAGGGTTAGGGTACGGCTTAGGGTATGGGATAGGATACGGGTGAGGGTACGGCGTAGGGTAAGGGTTAGGGTTAGGGTTAGGGTTAGGGTTAGGGTTAGGGTATGGCTTAGGGTACGGGTGAGGGTACGGGTGAGGGTACTGCGTAGGGTATTGGTTAGGGTTAGGGTACGGCTTAGGATACGTGTTAGGGTACGGGTTAGGGTACGGCGTAGAGTGTGGGTTAGGGTTAGGGTTAGTGTTAGGGTTAGGGTTACGGTACGTCTTAGGGTACGTGTTAGGGTACGGGTGAGGGTACGGCGTAGGTTATGGGTTAGGGTTAGGGTTAGGGTACGGCTTAGGATACGGGTTAGGGTACGGGTGAGGGTACGGCGTAGTTTATGGTTTAGGGATAGGGTTAGTTTTAGGGTTATGGTACGGCTTAGGTTATGGGATAGGGTACAGGTGAGGGTATGGCATAGGGTAGGGGTTAGGGTTAGGTTTAGGGTTAGGGTTAGGGTTAGGGTACGGCTTAGGGTACGGGTGAGGGTATGGGTGAGGATACTGCGTAGGGTATTGGTTAGGGTTAGGGTACGGCTTAGGATACGGTTTAGCGGACGTGTTAGGGTATGGCGTACGGTATGGGTTAGGGTTAGGGTTAGGGTTAGGGTTAGGGTTAGGGTTAGGGTTAGGGTTAGGGTACGGCTTAGGGTATGGGTTAGGGTACGGGTGAGGTTACGGCGTAGGGTATAGTTTAGGGTTAGTGTTAGGGTTAGGGTACGGCTTAGGATACGGGTTAGGGTACGGGTGAGGGTACGGCGTAGCGTATGGTTTAGGGTTAGGGTTAGGGTTAGGGTACGGCTTAGGGTACGGGTTAGGGTACGGGTGAGGGTACGGTGTAGGTTATGGGTTAGGGTTAGGGTTAGGGTTAGTTTTAGGGTTAGGGATTGGTTTAGGGTACGGGTTAGGATTAGCATACGTGTTCGGGTTAGGGTTTTGGTTAGGGTTAGGGTTACGCGTTAGGGTTGGGGTATGGGTTAGTTTTAGGGTACACTTTAGGATTAGGGTATTTATTAAACCTATCCCACTCTCTAGATACCACTTAGGACGTAAAGGAATATTATTTGGGGTTCAGCCATGGAGAAGATTTTAGTCACTAGGATAAGATAAAGAATAAACACATTATAAAAAAATCACATAAGGTTTTCTTTTTAACCTGTTCCTTAAAACACTAGTGTTTAGGAAATCTAATGGAGGCAAAAGCAGTAAAGGGTAGTTTAGGGTTAGGGTTAGGGTTAGTGTTAGGGTAGGGCTTAGGATACGGGTGAGGGTCCTGGTGAGGGTACTGCATAGGTTATTGGTTAGGGTTAGGGTACGGCTTAGGATACGGGTTAGGATATGGGTTAGGTTACGGCGTTGGGTATGGGTGAGGGTTAGGGTTAGGGTTAGGGTAAGGCTTTGGGTACGGGTTAGGGTACGGGTGAGGGTACGGCGTAGGGAAGAGGTTAGGGTTAGGTTTAGGGTTAGGGTACGGCTTAGGATACGGGTTAGGGTATGGGTGAGGGTACGGCGTAGCGTATGGGTTAGGGTTAGGGTTAGGGTTAGGGTTAGTTTTAGGGTTAGGGATTGGTTTAGGGTACGAGTTAGGATTAGCGTACGTGTTAGGGTTAGGGTTTGGGTTAGGGTTAGGGTACGCATTAGGGTTAGGGTATGGGTTAGGGTTAGGGTACACGTTAGGATTAGGGTATTTATTAAACCTATCCCACTCTCTAGATACCACTTAGCACGTAAAGGAATATTATTTAGGGTCCAGCCATGGAGAAGATTTTCGTCACTAGGATAAGATAAAGAATGAACACATTATAAAAAAATCACATTAGGATTTTCTTTTTAACCTGTTCCTTAAAACACTAGTGCTTAGGAAATCTAATGGAGGCAAAAGCAATCAAGGGTAGTTTAGGGTTAGGGTTAGGGTTAGTGTTAGGTTTAGGGTACGGCTTAGGGTATGGGATAGGGTATGGGTGAGGATACGGCATAGGGTAGGGTTTAGGGTTAAGGTTAGTGTTAGGGTTAGGGTTAGGGTATGGCTTAGGGTACGGGTGAGGGTACTGTGTAGGTCATTGGTTAGGGTTAGGTTAAGGCTTAGGATACAGGTTATTGTAAGGGTTAGGGTACGGCGCAGGGTATGGGTAAGGGTTAGGGTTAGGGTTAGGGTTAGAGTTAGGGTACGGCTTAGGGTACGGGTTAGGGTACGGGTGAGGGTACGGCGTAGTGTATAGGTTAGGGTTAGGGTTAGGGTACGGCTTAGGGTACGGGTTAGGTTACGGGTGAGGGTACGGATGAGGGTACTGCGTAGGGTATTGGTTAGGGTTAGGGTACGGCTTACGATACGTGTTAGGGTACGGGTTAGGGTATGGCGTAGAGTGTGGGTTAGGGTTAGGGTTAGTGTTAGTGTTAGGGTTACGGTATGTCTTAGGGTACGTGTTAGGGTACAGGTGAGGGTACGGCGTAGGTTATGGGTTAGGGTTAGGGTTAGGGTTAGGGTTAGGGTCCGGCTTAGGATACTGGTTAGGGTACGGGTGAGGGTACGGCGTAGGTTATGGGTTAGGGATAGGGTTAGTGTTAGGGTTATGATACGGCTTAGGTTATGGGATAGGGTACAGGTGAGGGTATGGCATAGGGTAGGGTTTAGGGTTAGGGTTAGTGTTAGGGTTAGGGTTAGGGTACGGCTTAGGGTACGGGTGAGGGTATGGGTGAGGATACTGCGTAGGGTATTGGTTAGGGTTAGGGTACGGCTTAGGATACGGGTTAGGGTACGTGTTAGGGTATGGCGTACGGTATGGTTTAGGGTTAGGGTTAGGGTTAGGGTTAGGGTTAGGGTTAGGGTACGGCTTAGGATACGGGTTAGGGTACGGGTGAGGGTACGGCGTAGGTTATGGGTTAGGGATAGGGTTAGTGTTAGGGTTATGATACGGCTTAGGTTATGGGATAGGGTACAGGTGAGGGTATGGCATAGGGTAGGGTTTAGGGTTAGGGTTAGTGTTAGGGTTAGGCTTAGGGTACGGCTTAGGGTACGGGTGAGGGTATGGGTGAGGATACTGCGTAGGGTATTGGTTAGGGTTAGGGTACGGCTTAGGATACGGGTTAGGGTACGTGTTAGGGTATGGCGTACGGTATGGTTTAGGGTTAGGGTTAGGGTTAGGGTTAGGTTTAGGATACGGCTTAGGGTACGGGTTAGGGAACGGGTGAGGTTACGGCGTAGGGTATAGTTTAGAGTTAGGGTTAGGGTTAGGATACGGGTTAGGGTACGGGTGAGGGTACGGCGTAGCGTATGGTTTAGGGTTAGGGTTAGGGTTAGCGTACGGCTTAGGGTACGGGTTAGGGTACGGGTGAGGGTATGGCGTAGTGTATAGGTTAGGGTTAGGTTTAGGGTTAGGGTATGGCTTAGGGTACGGGTGAGGGTACGGGTGAGGGTACTGTGTAGGGTATTGGTTATGGTTAGGGTACGGCTTAGAATACGGGTTAGGGTACGGGTTAGGGTACGGCGTAGGGTATGGGTTAGGGTTAGGGTTAGGGTTAGTGTTAGGGTTAGGGTACCGCTTAGGGTATGGGATAGGGTACGGCGTAGGGTAGCGGTTAGGGTTAGGGTTAGGGTTAGGGTTAGGGTACGGCTTAGGATACGGGTTAGGGTACGGGTGAGGGTACGGCGTAGCGTATGAGTTAGAGTTAGGTTTAGGGTTAGGGTACGGCTTAGGGTACGGGTTAGGGTACGGGTGAGGGTACGGCGTAGGTTATGGGTTAGGGTTAGGGTTAGGGTTAGGGTTAGTTTTAGGGTTAGGGATTAGGGTTAGGGTTAGGGTTAGGGTTAGGGTTAGGGTTAGGGTTAGGGTAGGGCTTAGGATACGGGTGAGGGTACTGGTGAGGGTACTGCGTAGGTTATTGGTTAGGGTTAGGGTACGGCTTAGGATACGGGTTAGGATATGGGTTAGGTTACGGCGTTGGGTATGGGTGAGGGTTAGGGTTAGGGTTAGGGTAAGGCTTTGGGTACGGGTGAGGGTACGGGTGAGGGTACGGCGTAGGGTAGAGTTTAGGGTTAGGTTTAGGGTTAGGGTACGGCTTAGGATACGGGTTAGGGTATGGGTGAGGGTACGGCGTAGCGTATGGGTTAGGGTTAGGGTTAGGGTTAGGGTTAGTTTTAGGGTTAGGGATTGGTTTAGGGTACGGGTTAGGATTAGCGTACGTGTTAGGGTTAGGGTTTGGGTTAGGGTTAGGGTACGCATTAGGGTTAAGGTGTGGGTTAGGTTTAGGGTACACGTTAGGATTAGGGTATTTATTAAACCTATCCCACTCTCTAGATAGCACTTAGCACGTAAAGGAATATTATTTAGGGTCCAGCCATGGAGAAGATTTTCGTCACTAGGATAAGATAAAGAATAAACACATTATAAAAAAATCACATTAGGATTTTCTTTTTAACCTGTTCCTTAAAACACTAGTGCTTAGGAAATCTAATGGAGGCAAAAGCAGTCAACGGTAGTTTAGGGTTAGAGTTAGGGTTAGGGTTAGTGTAAGGGTTAGGGTACGGCTTAGGGTATGGGATAGGGTATGGGTGAGGGTACGGCATAGGGTAAGGTTTAGGGTTAGGGTTAGTGTTAGGGTTAGGGTTAGGGTATGGCTTAGGGTACGGGTGAGGGTACTGTGTAGGTCATTGGTTAGGGTTAGGTTAAGGCTTAGGATACAGGTTATTGTATAGGTTAGGGTACGGCACAGGGTATGGGTAAGGGTTAGGGTTAGGGTTAGGGTTAGAGTTAGGGTACGGCTTAGGGTACGGGTTAGGGTACGGGTGAGGGTACGGCGTAGTGTATAGGTTAGGGTTAGGGTTAGGGTACGGCTTAGGGTACGGGTTAGGTTACGGGTGAGGGTACGGCGTAGGGTATGGGTTAGGGTTAGGGTTAGGGTTAGTGTTAGTGTTAGGGTTAGGGTACGGCTTAGCGTATGGGATAGGGTACGGGTGAGGGTACAGCGTAGGGTAGGGGTTAGGGTTAGAGTTAAGGTTAGGGTTGGGGTTAGGGTACGGCTTAGGGTACGGGTGAGGGTACGGGTGAGGGTACTGCGTAGGGTATTGGTTAGGGTTAGGATATGGCTTAGGATACGGGTTAGGGTACGGGTTGGGGTATGGCGTAGGATATGGGTTAGGGTTAGGGTTAGGGTTAGGGTTAGGGTTAGGGTACGGCTTAGGATACGGGTTAGGGTACGGGTGAGGGTACGGCGTAGCGTATGGGTTAGGGTTAGGGTTAGGGTACGTCTTAGGGTACGGGTTAGGGTACGGGTGAGGGTATGGCGTAGGGTAAGGGTTAGGGTTAGGGTTAGGGTTAGGGTTAGTTTTAGGGTTAGGGATTGGTTTAGTGTACGGGTTAGTATTAGCGTACGTGTTAGGGTTAGGTTTTGGGTTAGGGTTAGGGTACGCGTTAGGGTTAGGGTATGGGTTAGGGTTAGGGTACACGTTAGGATTAGGGTATTTATTAAACCTATCCCACTCTCTAGGTACCACTTAGCACGTAAAGGAATATTATTAGGGATCCAGCCATGGAGAAGATTTTAGTCACTAGGATAAGATAAAGAATAAACACATTATAAAAAAATCACATTAGGATTTTCTTTTTAACCTGTTCCTTAACACACTAGTGCTTAGGAAATCTAATAGAGGCAAAAGCAATCAAGGGTATTTTAGGGTTAGGGTTAGGTTTAGGGTTAGTGTTAGGGTTAGGGTACGGCTTAGGGTATTTGATAGGGTACGTGTGAGGGTACGGCGTAGGGTAGGGGTTAGGGTTAGGGTTAGGGTATGGCTTAGGGTACGGGTGAGGGTACGGGTGAGGGTACTGAGTAGCGTATTGGTTAGGGTTAGGGTACGGCTTAGGATACGTGTTAGGGTACGGATTAGGGTACGGCGTAGAGTGTGGGTTAGGGTTAGTGTTAGGGTTAGGTTTACGGTACGTCTTAGGGTACGTTTTAGGGTATGGGTGAGGGTACGGCGTAGGTTATGGGTTAGGGTTAGTGTTAGGGTTAGGGTTAGGGTACGGCTTAGGATACGGGTTAGGGTACGGGTGAGGGTACGGCGTAGCGTATGGTTTAGGGTTAGGGTTAGGGTTAGGGTACGGCTTAGGGTACGGGTTAGGGTACGGGTGAGGGTACGGCGTAGGTTATGGGTTAGGGTTAGGGTTAGGGTTAGGGTTAGTTTTAGGGTTAGGGATTGGTTTAGGGTACGGGTTAGGATTAGCATACGTGTTCGGGTTAGGGTTTTGGTTAGGGTTAGGGTACGCGTTAGGGTTAGGGTATGGGTTAGGTTTAGGGTACACTTTAGGATTAGGGTATTTATTAAACCTATCCCACTCTCTAGATACCACTTAGCACGTAAAGGAATATTATTTGGGGTTCAGCCATGGAGAAGATTTTAGTCACTAGGATAAGATAAATAATAAACACATTATAAAAAAATCATATAAGGTTTTCTTTTTAACCTGTTCTTTAAAACACTAGTGTTTAGGAAATCTAATGGAGGCAAAAGCAGTAAAGGGTAGTTTAGGGTTAGGGTTAGGGTTAGGGTTAGGGTAGGGCTTAGGATACGGGTGAGGGTACTGGTGAGGGTACTGCGTAGGTTATTGGTTAGGGTTAGGGTACGGCTTAGGATACGGGTTAGGGTATGGGTGAGGGTACGGCGTAGCGTATGGGTTAGGGTTAGGGTTAGGGTTAGGTTTAGTTTTAGGGTTAGGGATTGGTTTAGGGTACGGGTTAGGATTAGCGTACGTGTTAGGGTTAGGGTTTGGGTTAGGGTTAGGGTACGCATTAGGGTTAGGGTATGGGTTAGGGTTAGGGTACACGTTAGGATTAGGGTATTTATTAAACCTATCCCACTCTCTAGATACCACTTAGCACGTAAAGGAATATTATTTAGGGTCCAGCCATGGAGAAGATTTTCGTCACTAGGATAAGATAAAGAATAAACACATTATAAAAAAATCACATTAGGATTTTCTTTTTAACCTGTTCCTTAAAACACTAGTGCTTAGGAAATCTAATGGAGGCAAAAGCAGTCAAGGGTAGTTTAGGGTTAGGGTTAGGGTTAGGGTTAGTGTTAGGGTTAGGGTACAGCTTAGGGTATGGGATAGCGTATGGGTGAGGGTACGGCATAGGGTAGGTTTTAGGGTTAGGGTTAGTGTTAGTGTTAGGGTTAGGGTATGGCTTAGGGTACGGGTGAGGGTACTGTGTAGGTCATTGGTTAGGGTTAGGTTAAGGCTTAGGATACAGGTTATTGTATGTGTTAGGGTACGGCGCAGGGTATGGGTAAGGGTTAGGTTTAGGGTTAGAGTTAGGGTACGGCTTAGGGTACGGGTTAGGGTACGGGTGAGGGTACGGCGTAGTGTATAGGTTAGGGTTAGGGTTAGGGTACGGCTTAGGGTACGGGTTAGGTTACGGGTGAGGGTACGGCATAGGGTATGGGTTAGGGTTAGGGTTAGTGTTAGTGTTAGGGTTAGGGTACGGCTTAGCGTATGGGATAGGGTACGGGTGAGGGTACGGCGTACGGTAGGGATTAGGGTTAGAGTTAGGGTTAGGGTTGGGGTTAGGGTATGGCTTAGGGTACGGGTGAGGGTACGGGTGAGGGTACTGCGTAGGGTATTGGTTAGGGTTAGGATACGGCTTAGGATACGAGTGTAGGGTACGGGTTAGGGTATCGCGTAGGGTATTGGTTAGGGTTAGGTTTAGGGTTAGGGTTAGGTTTAGGGTACGGGTGAGGGTACGGGTGAGGGTACTGCGTAGGGTATTGGTTAGGGTTAGGATACGGCTTAGGATACGGTTAGGGTACGGGTTAGGGTACGGCATAGGGTATGGGTTAGGGTTAGGGTTAGGGTTAGGGTTAGTGTTAGGGTACGGCTTAGGGTACGGGTTAGGCTACGGGTGAGGGTACGGCGTAGGGTACAGTTTAGGGTTAGGTTTAGGGTTAGGGTTAGGGTACGGCGTAGGGTACGGGTTAGGGTACGGTTGATGGTACGACGTAGGGTATAGGTTAGAGTTAGGGTTAGGGTACGGCTTAGGATACGGTTTAGGGTACGGGTGAGGGTACGGCGTAGCGTATGGGTTAGGGTTAGGGTTAGGGTTAAGGTTAGGGTACGGCTTAGGGTACGGGTGAGGGTACTGGTGAGTGTACTGCGTAGGTTACTGGTTAGGGTTAGGGTACGGCTTAGGATACGGGTTAGGATATGGGTTAGGTTACGGCGTTGGGTATGGGTGAGGGTTAGGGTTAGGGTTAGGGTAAGGCTTTGGGTATGGGTTAGGGTACGGGTGAGGGTACGGCGTAGGTTATGGGTTAGGGTTAGGGTTAGTGTTAGGGTTAGGGTACGGCTTAGGCTATGGGATAGGGTATGGGTGAGGGTACGGCATAGGGTAGGGTTTAGGGTTAGGGTTAGTGTTAGGGTTAGGGTTAGGGTATGGCTTAGGGTACGGGTGAGGGTACTGTGTAGGTCATTGGTTAGGGTTAGGTTAAGGCTTAGGATACAGGTTATTGTATGGGTTAGGGTACGGCGCAGGGTATGGGTAAGGGTTAGGGTTAGGGTTAGGGTTAGAGTTAGGGTACGGCTTAGGGTACGGGTTAGGGTACGTGTGAGGGTACGGCGTAGTGTATAGGTTAGGGTTAGGGTTAGGTTACGGCTTAGGGTACGGGTTAGGTTACGAGTGAGGGTACGGCGTAGGGTATGGGTTAGGGTTAGGGTTAGGGTTAGTGTTAGTGTTAGGGTTAGGGTACGGCTTAGCGTATGGGATAGGGTACGGGTGAGGGTACGGCGTAGGGTAGGGGTTAGGGTTAGAGTTAGGGTTAGGGTTGGTGTTAGGGTACGGCTTAGGGTACGGGTGAGGGTACTGCGTAGGCTATTGGTTAGGGTTAGGATACGGCTTAGGATACGGGTTAGGGTACGGGTTAGGGTATGGCGTAGGGTATGGGTTAGGGTTAGGGTTAGGGTTAGGGTTAGGGTATTGGTACGGCTTAGGATACGGGTTAGGGTACGGGTGAGGGTACGGCGTAGCGTATGGGTTAGAGTTAGGGTTAGGGTACGTCTTAGGGTATGGGTTAGGGTACGGCTGAGGGTACGGCGTAGGGTAAGGGTTAGGGTTAGGGTTAGGGTTAGGGTATGGCTTAGGGTACGGGTGAGGGTACGGGTGAGGGTACTGCGTAGGGTATTGGTTAGGGTTAGGGTACGGCTTAGACTACGTGTTAGGGTACGGGTTAGGGTACGGCGTAGAGTGTGGGTTAGGGTTAGGGTTAGTGTTAGGGTTAGGGTTACGGTACGTCTTAGGGTACGTGTTAGGGTACGGGTGAGGGTACGGCGTAGGTTATGGGTTAGGGTTACGGTTAGGGTTAGGGTTAGGGTACGGCTTAGGATACGGGTTAGGGTACGGGTGAGGGTACGGCGTAGGTTATGGGTTAGGGGTAGGGTTAGTGTTAGGGTTATGGTACGGCTTAGGTTATGGGATAGGGTACAGGTGAGGGTATGGCATAGGGTAGGGGTTAGGGTTAGGGTTAGGGTTAGGGTTAGGGTACGGCTTCGGGTACGGGTGAGGGTATGGGTGAGGATACTGCGTAGGGTATTGGTTAGGGTTAGTTTTATGGTTAGGGATTGGTTTAGGGTACGGGTTAGGGTATGGCGTACGGTATGGGTTAGGGTTAGGGTTAGGATTAGGGTTAGGGTTAGGGTACGGCTTAGGGTACGGGTTAGGGTACGGGTGAGGTTACGGCGTAGGGTATAGTTTAGGGTTAGGGTTAGGGTTAGGGTACGGCTTAGGGTACGGGTTAGGGTACGGGTGAGGGTACGGTGTAGGTTATGGGTTAGGGTTAGGGTTAGGGTTAGTTTTAGGGTTAGGGATTGGTTTAGGGTACGGGTTAGGATTAGCATACGTGTTCGGGTTAGGGTTTTGGTTAGGGTTAGGGTACGCGTTAGGGTTAGGGTATGGGTTAGGTTTAGGGTACACTTTAGGATTAGGGTATTTATTAAACCTATCCCACTCTCTAGATACCACTTAGCACGTAAAGGAATATTATTTGGGGTTCAGCCATGGAGAAGATTTTAGTCACTAGGATAAGATAAAGAATAAACACATTATAAAAAAATCACATAAGTTTTTCTTTTTAACCTGTTCCTTAAAACACTAGTGTTTAGGAAATCTAATGGAGGCAAAAGCAGTAAAGGGTAGTTTAGGGTTAGGGTTAGGGTTAGGGTTAGGGTTAGGGTACGGCTTAGGGTATGGGATAGGGTATGGGTGAGGGTACGGCATAGGGTAGGGTTTAGGGTTAGGGTTAGGGTTAGGGTTAGGGTTAGGGTATGGCTTAGGGTACGGGTGAGGGTACTGTGTAGGTCATTGTTTAGGGTTAGGTTAAGGCTTAGGATACAGGTTATTGTATGGGTTAGGGTACGGCGCAGGGTATGGATAAGGGTTAGGGTTAGGGTTAGGATTAGAGTTAGGGTACGGCTTAGGGTACGGGTTAGGGTACGGGTGAGGGTACGGCGTAGTGTATAGGTTAGGGTTAGGGTTAGGGTACGGCTTAGGGTACGGGTTAGGTTACGGGTGAGGGTACGGCGTAGGGTATGGGTTAGGGTTAGGGTTAGGGTTAGTGTTAGTGTTAGGGTTAGGGTACGGCTTAGCGTATGGGATAGGGTACGGGTGAGGGTACGGCGTAGGGTAGGGGTTAGGGTTAGAGTTAGGGTTAGGGTTGGGGTTAGGGTACGGCTTAGGGTACGGGTGAGGGTACGGGTGAGGGTACTGCGTAGGGTATTGGTTAGGGTTAGGATATGGCTTAGGATACGGGTTAGGGTACGGGTTAGGGTATGGCGTAGGGTATGGGTTAGGGTTAGGGTTAGGGTTAGGGTTAGGGTTAGGGTACGGCTTAGGATACGGGTTAGGGTACGGGTGAGGGTACGGCGTAGCCAATAGGTTAGGGTTAGGGTTAGGGTACGTCTTAGGGTACGGGTTAGGGTACGGGTGAGGGTACGGCGTAGGGTAAGGGTTAAGGTTAGGGTTAGGGTTAGGGTTAGTTTTAGAGTTAGCGATTGGTTTAGGGTACGGGTTAGGATTAGCGTACGTGTTAGGGTTAGGTTTTGGGTTAGGGTTAGGGTACGCGTTAGGGTTAGGGTATGGGTTAGGGTTAGGGTACACGTTAGGATTAGGGTATTTATTAAACCTATCCCACTCTCTAGATACCACTTAGCACGTAAAGGAATATTATTAGGGATCCAGCCATGGAGAAGATTTTAGTCACTAGGATAAGATAAAGAATAAACACATTATAAAAAAATCACATTAGGATTTTCTTTTTAACCTGTTCCTTAAAACACTAGTGCTTAGGAAATCTAATAGAGGCAAAAGCAATCAAGGGTAGTTTAGGGTTAGGGTTAGGGTTAGGGTTAGTGTTAGGGTTAGGGTATGGCTTAGGGTACGGGTGAGGGTACGGGTGAGGGTACTGCGTAGGGTATTGGTTAGGGTTAGGGTACGGCTTAGGATGCGTGTTAGGGTACGGGTTAGGGTACGGCGTAGAGTGTGGGTTAGGGTTAGGGTTAGTGTTAGGGTTAGGGTTACGGTACGTCTTAGGGTACGTGTTAGGGTACGGGTGAGGGTACGGCGTAGGTTATTGGTTAGGGTTAGGGTACGGCTTAGGATACGGGTTAGGATATGGGTTAGGTTACGGCGTTGGGTATGGGTGAGGGTTAGGGTTAAGGTTAGGGTAAGGCTTTGGGTACGGGTTAGGGTACGGGTGAGGGTACGGCGTAGCGTATGGTTTAGGGTTAGGGTTAGGGTTAGGGTTAGGGTTAGGGTTACGGTACGTCTAAGGTTACGTGTTAGGGTACGGGTGAGGGTACAGCGTAGGTTATGGGTTAGGGTTAGGGTTAGGGTTAGGGTTAGGGTACGGCTTAGGGTACGGGTTAGGGTACGGGTGAGGGTACGGCGTAGTGTATAGGTTAGGGTTAGGGTTAGGGTACGGCTTAGGGTACGGGTTAGGTTACGGGTGAGGGTACGGCGTAGGGTATGGTTTAGGGTACGGGTGAGGGTACGGCGTAGCGTATGGGATAGGGTACGGTTGAGGGTACGGCGTAGGGTAGGGGTTAGGGTTAGAGTTAGGGTTAGGGTTGGGGTTAGGGTACGGCTTAGTTTATGGGATAGGGTACAGGTGAGGGTATGGCATAGGGTAGGGGTTAGGGTTAGGGTTAGGGTTAGGGTTAGGGTTAGGGTACGGCTTAGGGTACGGGTGAGGGTATGGGTGAGGATACTGCGTAGGGTATTGGTTAGGGTTAAGGTACGGCTTAGGATACGGGTTAGGGTACGTGTTAGGGTATGGCGTACGGTATGGGTTAGGGTTAGGGTTAGGGTTAGGGTACGGCTTAGGGTACGGGTTAGGGTACGGGTGAGGTTACGGCGTAGGGTATAGTTTAGAGTTAGGGTTAGGGTTAGGGTACGGCTTAGGATACGGGTTAGGGTACGGGTGAGGGTACGGCGTAGCGTATGGTTTAGGGTTAGGGTTAGGGTTAGGGTACGGCTTAGGGTACGGGTTAGGGTACGGGTGAGGGTACGGGTGAGGGTACGGCGTAGGTTATGGGTTAGGGTTAGGGTTAGGGTTAGGGTTAGTTTTAGGGTTAGGGATTGGTTTAGGGTATGGGTTAGGATTAGCATACTTGTTCGGGTTAGGGTTTTGGTTAGGGTTAGGGTACGCGTTAGGGTTAGGGTATGGGTTAGGTTTAGGGTACACTTTAGGATTAGGGTATTTATTAAACCTATCCCACTCTCTAGATACCACTTAGCACGTAAAGGAATATTATTTGGGGTTCAGCCATGGAGAAGATTTTAGTCACTAGGATAAGATAAAGTATAAACACATTATAAAAAAATCACATAAGGTTTTCTTTTTAACCTGTTCCTTTAAACACTAGTGTTTAGGAAATCTACTGGAGGCAAAAACAGTAAAGGGTAGTTTAGGGTTAGGGTTAGGGTTAGGGTTAGGGTAGGGCTTAGGATACGGGTGAGGGTACTGGTGAGGGTACTGCGTAGGTTATTGGTTAGGGTTAGGGTACGGCTTAGGATACGGGTTAGGATATGGGTTAGGTTACGGCGTTGGGTATGGGTGAGGGTTAGGGTTAGGGTTAGGGTAAGGCTTTGGGTACGGGTTAGGGTACGGGTGAGGGTACGGCGTAGGGTAGAGGTTATGGTTAGGTTTAGGGTTAGGGTACGGCTTAGGATACGGGTTAGGGTATGGGTGAGGGTACGGCGTAGCGTATGGGTTAGGGTTAGGGTTAGGGTTAGGGTTAGTTTTAGGGTTAGGGCTTGGTTTATGGTACAGCTTAGGATTAGCGTACGTGTTAAGGTTAGGGTTTGGGTTAGGGTTAGGGTACGCATTAGGGTTAGGGTATGGGTTAGGGTTAGGGTACACGTTAGGATTAGGGTATTTATTAAACCTATCCCACTCTCTAGATACCACTTAGCACGTAAAGGAATATTATTTAGGGTCCAGCCATGGAGAAGATTTTCGTTACTAGGATAAGATAAAGAATAAACACATTATAAAAAAATCACATTAGGATTTTCTTTTTAACCTGTTCCTTAAAACACTCGTGCTTAGGAAATCTAATGGAGGCAAAAGCAGTCAAGGGTAGTTTAGGGTTAGGGTTAGGGTTAGGGTTAGTGTTAGGGTTAGGGTACGGCTTAGGGTATGGGATAGGGTATGGGTGAGGGTACGGCATAGGGTAGGGTTTAGGGTTAGGGTTAGTGTTAGGGTTAGGGTTAGGGTATGGCTTAGGGTACGGGTGAGGGTACTGTGTAGGTCATTGGTTAGGGTTAGGTTAAGGCTTAGGCTACAGGTTATTGTATGGGTTAGGGTACGGCGCAGGGTATGGCTAACGGTTAGGGTTAGGGTTAGGGTTAGAGTTAGGGTACGGCTTAGGGTACGGGTTAGGGTACGGGTGAGGGTACGGCGTAGGGTATGGGTTAGGGTTAGGGTTAGGGTTAGGGTTAGTGTTAGTGTTAGGGTTAGGGTACGGCTTAGCGTATGGGATAGGGTACGGGTGAGGGTACGGCGTAGGGTAGGGGTTAGGGTTAGAGTTAGGGTTAGGGTTGGGGTTAGGGTATGGCTTAGGGAACGGGTGAGGGTATGGGTGAGGATACAGCATAGGGTATTGGTTAGGGTTAGGGTACGGCTTAGGTTACGGTTTAGGGTACGTGTTAGGGTATGGCGTACGGTATGGGTTAGGGTTAGGGTTAGGGTTAGGGTTAGGGTTAGGGTACGGCTGAGGGTACGTGTTAGGGTACGGGTGAGGTTACGGCGTAGGGTATAGTTTAGGGTTAGGGTTAGGGTTAGGGTTAGGGTTAGTGTACGGCTTAGGGTACGGGTGAGGGTATGGGTGAGGATATTGCGTAGGGTATTGGTTAGGGTTACGGTACGTCTTAGGATACGGGCTAGGGTACGGGTGAGGGTACGGCGTAGGTTATGGGTTAGGGTTAGGGTTAGTGTTAGGGTTATGGTACGGCTTAGGTTATGGGATAGGGTACAGGTGAGGGTATGGCATAGGGTAGGGTTTAGGGTTAGGGTTAGGGTTAGGTTTAGGGTTAGGGTACGGCTTAGGTACGGGTGAGGGTATGGGTGAGGATACTGCATAGGGTATTGGTTAGGGTTAGGGTACGGCTTAGGATATGGGTTAGGGTACATGTTAGGGTATGGCGTACGGTATGGGTTAGGGTTAGGGTTAGGGTTAGGTTTAGGGTACGACTTAGGGTACGGGTTACGGTACGAGTGAGGGTATGGCGTAGTGTATAGGTTAGGGTTAGGGTTAGGGTTAGGGTACGGCTTAGGGTACGGGTTAGGGTACGGGTGAGGTTACGGAGTAGGGTATAGTTTAGGGTTAGGGTTAGGGTTAGGGTACGGCTTAGGATATGGGTTAGGGTACGGGTGAGGGTACGGCGTAGCGTATGGTTTAGGGTTAGGGTTAGGGTTAGTGTACGGCTTAGGGTACGGGTTAGGGTACGGGTGAGGGTACGGTGTAGGTTATGGGTTAGGGTTAGGGTTAGGGTTAGGGTTAGTTTTAGGGTTAGGGATTGGTTTAGGGTACGGGTTAGGATTAGCATACGTGTTCGGGTTAGGGTTTTGGTTAGGGTTAGGGTACGCGTTAGGGTTAGGGTATGGGTTAGGTTTAGGGTACACTTTAGGATTAGGGTATTTATTAAACCTATCCCACTCTCTAGATACCACTTAGCACGTAAAGGAATATTATTTGGGGTTCAGCCATGGAGAAGATTTTAGTCACTAGGATAAGATAAAGAATAAACACATTATAAAAAAATCACATAAGGTTTTCTTTTTAACCTGTTCCTTAAAACACTAGTGTTTAGGAAATCTAATGGAGGCAAAAGCAGTAAAGGGTAGTTTAGGGTTAGGGTTAGGGTTAGGGTTAGGGTAGGGCTTAGGATACGGGTGAGGGTACTGGTGAGGGTACTGCGTAGGTTATTGGTTAGGGTTAGGGTACGGCTTAGGATACGGGTTAGGATATGGGTTAGGTTACGGCGTTGGGTATGGGTGGGGGTTAGGGTTAGGGTTAGGGTAAGGCTTTGGGTACGGGTGAGGGTACGGGTGAGGGTACGGCGTAGGGTAGAGGTTAGGGTTAGGTTTAGGATTAGGGTACGGCTTAGGATACGGGTTAGGGTATGGGTGAGGGTACGGCGTAGCGTATGGGTTAGGGTTAGGGTTAGGTTTAGGGTTAGTTTTAGGGTTAGGGATTGGTTTAGGGTACGGGTTAGGATTAGCGTACGTGTTAGGGTTAGGGTTTGGGTTAGGGTTAGGGTACGCATTAGGGTTAGGGTATGGGTTAGGGTTAGGGTACACGTTAGGATTAGGGTATTTATTAAACCTATCCCACTCTCTAGATACCACTTAGCACGTAAAGGAATATTATTTAGGGTCCAGCCATGGAGAAGATTTTCGTCACTAGGATAAGATAAAGAATAAACACATTATAAAAAAATCACATTAGGATTTTCTTTTTAACCTGTTCCTTAAAACACTAGTGCTTAGGAAATCTAATGGAGGCAAGAGCAGTCAAGGGAAGTTTAGGGTTAGGGTTAGGGTTAGGGTTAGTGTTAGGGTTAGGGTACGGCTTAGGGTATGGGATAGGGTATGGGTGAGGGTACGGCATAGGGTAGGGTTTAGGGTTAGGGTTAGGGTTAGGGTATGGCTTAGGGTACGGGTGAGGGTACTGTGTAGGTCATTGGTTAGGGTTAGGTTAAGGCTTAGGATACAGGTTATTGTATTGATTAGGGTACGCAGGGTATGGGTAAGGGTTAGGGTTAGGGTTAGGGTTAGAGTTAGGGTACGGCTTAGGGTACGAGTTAGGGAACGGGTGAGGGTACGGCGTAGTGTATAGGTTAGGGTTAGGGTTAGGGTACGGCTTAGGGTACGGATTAGGTTATGGGCGAAGGTACGGCGTAGGGTATGGGTTAGAGTTAGGGTTAGGGTTAGTGTTACTGTTACGGTTAGGGTACGGCTTAGCGTATGGGATAGGGTACGGGTGAGGGTACGGCGTAGGGTAGGGGTTAGGGTTAGGGTTAGGGTTAGGGTTAGGGTATGGCTTAGGGTACGGGTGAGGGTACGGGTGAGGGTACTGCGTAGGGTATTGGTTAGGGTTAGGGTACGGCTTAGGATACGTGTTAGGGTACGGGTTAGGGTACGGCGTAGAGTGTGGGTTAGGGTTAGGGTTAGTGTTAGGGTTAGGGTTACGGTACGTCTTAGGGTACGTGTTAGGGTACGGGTGAGGGTACGGCGTAGGTTATGGGTTAGGGTTAGGGTTAGGGTTAGGGTTAGGGTACGGCTTAGGATACGGGTTAGGGTACGGGTGAGGGTACGGCGTAGGTTATGGGTTAGGGTTAGGGTTAGTGTTAGGGTTATGGTACGGCTTAGGTTATGGGAAAGGGTACAGGTGAGGGTATGGCATAGGGTAGGGGTTAGGGTTAGGGTTAGGGTTAGGGTTAGGTTTAGGGTACGGCTTAGGGTACGGGTGAGGGTATGGGTGAGGATACTGCGTAGGGTATTGGTTAGGGTTAGGGTACGGCTTAGGATATGGGTTAGGGTACGTGTTAGGGTATGGCGTACGGTATGGGTTAGGGTTAGGGTTAGGGTTAGGGTTACGGTTAGGGTTAGGGTACGGCTTAGGGTTCGGGTTAGGGTACGGGTGAGGTTACGGCGTAGGGTATAGTTTAGGGTTAGGGTTAGGGTTAGGGTACGGCTTAGGATACGGGTTAGGGTACGGGTGAGGGTACGGCGTAGCGTATGGTTTAGGGTTAGGGTTAGGGTTAGGGTACGGCTTAGGGTACGGGTTAGGGTACGGGTGAGGGTATGGTGTAGTGTATAGGTTAGGGTTAGGGTTAGGGTTACGGTATGGCTTAGGGTACGGGTGTGGGTACGGGTGAGGGTACTGTGTAGGGTATTGGTTATGGTTAGGGTACGGCTTAGAATACGGGTTAGGGTACGGGTTAGGGTACAGCGTAGGGTATGTGTTAGGGTTAGGGTTAGGGTTAGGGTTAGGGTTAGGGTACGGCTTAGGGTACGGGTTAGGGTACGGGTGAGGGTACGGCGTAGTGTATAGGTTAGGGTTAGGGTTAGGGTTAGGGTACGGCTTAGGGTACGGGTTAGGGTACGGGTGAGGGTATGGCGTAGTGTATAGGTTAGGGTTAGGGTTAGGGTTAGGGTACGGCTTAGGGTATGGGATAGGGTACGGGTGAGGGTACGACGTAGGATAGGGGTTAGGTTTAGGGTTAGGGTTAGTGTTAGGGTTAGGGTACGGCTTAGGGTATGGGATAGGTTACGGGTGAGGGTACGGCGTAGGGTAGGGGTTAGGGTTAGGTTTAGGGTTAGTTTTAGGTTTAGGGTACCGCTTAGGGTATGGGATAGGGTACGGCGTAGGGTAGCGGTTAGGGTTAGGGTTAGGGTTAGGGTTAGGGTACGGCTTAGGATACGGGTTAGGGTACGGGTGAGGGTACGGCGTAGGTTATGGGTTAGGGTTAGGGTTAGGGTTAGGGTTAGTTTTAGGGTTAGGGATTGGTTTAGGGTAGGGGTTAGGATTAGCATACTTGTTCGGGTTAGGGTTTTGGTTAGGGTTAGGGTACGCGTTAGGGTTAGGGTATGGGTTAGGTTAAGGGTACACGTTAGGATTAGGGTATTTATTAAACCTATCCCACTCTCTAGATACCACTTAGCACGTAAAGGAATATTATTTGGGGTTCAGCCATGGAGAAGATTTTCGTCACTAGGATAAGATAAAGAATAAACACATTATAAAAAAATCACATAAGGTTTTCTTTTTAACCTGTTCCTTAAAACACTAGTGTTTAGGAAATCTAATGGAGGCAAAAGCAGTCAAGGGTAGTTTAGGGTTAGGGTTAGGGTTAGGGTTAGGGTAGGGCTTAGGATACGGGTGAGGTTACTGGTGAGGGTACTGCGTAGGTTATTGGTTAGGGTTAGGGTACGGCTTAGGATACGGGTTAGGATATGGGTTAGGTTACGGCGTTGGATATGGGTGAGGGTTAGGGTTAGGGTTAGGGTAAGGCTTTGGGTACGGGTTAGGGTACGGGTGAGGGTACGGCGTAGGGTAGAGGTTAGGGTTAGGTTTAGGGTTAGGGTACGGCTTAGGATACAGGTTAGGGTATGGGTGAGGGTACGGCGTAGCGTATGGGTTAGGGTTAGGGTTAGGGTTAGTTTTAGGGTTAGGGATTGGTATAGGGTATGGGTTAGGATTAGCGTACGTGTTAGGGTTAGGGTTTGGGTTAGGGTTAGGGTACGCGTTAGGGTTAGGGTATGGGTTAGGGTTAGGGTACGCGTTAGGATTAGGGTATTTATTAAACCTATCCCACTCTGTAGATACCACTTAGCACGTAAAGGAATATTATTTAGGGTACAGCCATTGAGAATATTTTCGTCACTAGGATAAGATAAAGAATAAACACATTATAAAAAAATCACATTAGGATTTTCTTTTTAACCTGTTCCTTAAAACACTAGTGCTTAGGAAATCTAATGGAGGCAAAAGCAGTCAAGGGTAGTTTAGGGTTAGGGTTAGGGTTAGGGTTAGTGTTAGGGTTAGGGTACGGCTTAGGGTATGGGATAGGGTATGGGTGAGGGTACGGCATAGGGTAGGGTTTAGGGTTAGGGTTAGTGTTAGGGTTAGGGTTAGGGTATGGCTTAGGGTACGGGTGAGGGTACTGTGTAGGTCATTGGTTAGGGTTAGGTTAAGGCTTAGGATATAGTTTATTGTATGGGTTAGGGTACGGCGCAGGGTATGGCTAAGGGTTAGGGTTAGGGTTAGGGTTAGAGTTAGGGTACGGCTTAGGGTACGGGTTAGGGTACGGGTGAGGGTACGGCGTAGTGTATAGGTTAGGGTTAGGATTAGGGTACGGCTTAGGGTACGGGTTAGGTTACGGGTGAGGGTACGGCGTAGGGTATGGGTTAGGGTTAGGGTTAGGGTTAGTGTTAGAGTTAGCGTTACGGTACGGCTTAGCGTATGGGATAGGGTACGGGTGAGGGTACGGCGTAGGGTAGGGGTTAGGGTTAGAGTTAGGGTTAGGGTTGGGGTTAGGGTACGGCTTAGGGTACGGGTGAGGGTACGGGTGAGGGTACTGCGTAGGGTATTGGTTAGGGTTAGGATATGGCTTAGGATACGGGTTAGGGTACGGGTTAGGGTATGGCTTAGGGTATGGGTTAGGGTTAGGGTTAGGGTTAGGGTTAGGGTACGGCTTAGGATACGGGTTAGGGTACGGGTGAGGGTACGGCGTAGCGTATGGGTTAGGGTTAGGTTTAGGGTACGTCTTAGGCTACGGGTTAGGGTACGGGTGAGGGTACGGCGTAGGGTAAGGGTTAGGGTTAGGTTTAGGGTTAGGGTTAGTTTTAGGGTTAGGGATTGGTTTAGGGTACGGGTTAGGATTAGCGTACGTGTTAGGGTTAGGTTTTGGGATAGGGTTAAGGTACGCGTTAGGGTTAGGGTACACGTTAGGATTAGGGTATTTATTAAACCTATCCCACTCTCTAGATACCACTTAGCACGTAAAGGAATATTATTAGGGATCCAGCCATGGAGAAGATTTTAGTCACTAGGATAAGATAAAGAATAAACACATTATAAAAAAATCACATTAGGATTTTCTTTTTAACCTGTTCCTTAAAACACTAGTGCTTAGGAAATCTAATAGAGGCAAAAGCAATCAAGGGTAGTTTAGGGTTAGGGTTAGGGTTAGGGTTAGTGTTAGGGTTAGGGTACGGCTTAGGGTATGGGATAGGGTACGGGTGAGGGTACGGCGTAGGGTAGGGGTTAGGGTTAGGGTTAGGGTTATGGTTAGGGTATGGCTTAGGGTACGGGTGAGGGTACGGGTGAGGGTACTGCGTAGGGTATTGGTTAGGGTTAGGGTACGGCTTAGGATACGTGTTAGGGTACGGGTTAGGGTACGGCGTAGAGTGTGGGTTAGGGTTAGGGTTAGTGTTAGGGTTAGGTTTACGGTACGTCTTAGGGTACGTGTTAGGGTACGGGTGAGGGTACGGCGTAGGTTATGGGTTAGGGTTAGGGTTAGGGTTAGGGTACGGCTTAGGATACGGGTTAGGGTATGGGTGAGGGTACGGCGTAGGTTATGGATTAGGGTTAGGGTTAGTGTTAGGGTAATGGTACGGCTTAGGTTATGGGATAGGGTACAGGTGAGGGTATGGCATAGGGTAGGGGTTAGGGTTAGGTTTAGGGTTAGGGTTAGGGTTAGGGTACGCCTTAGGGTACGGGTGAGGGTATGGGTGAGGATACTGCGTAGTGTATTGGTTAGGGTTAGGGTACGGCTTAGGATACGGGTTAGGGTACGTGTTAGGGTATGGCGTACGATATGGGTTAGGGTTAGGGTTAGGGTTAGGGTTAGGGTTAGGGTTAGGGTACGGCTTAGGGTACGGGTTAGGGTACGGGTGAGGTTACGGCGTAGGGTATAGTTTAGGGTTAGGGTTAGGGTTAGGGTACGGCTTAGGGTACGGGTTAGGGTACGGGTGAGGGTATGGCGTAGTGTATAGGTTAGGGTTAGGGTTAGGGTTAGGGTATGGCTTAGGGTACGGGTGAGGGTACGGGTGAGGGTACTGTGTAGGGTATTGGTTATGGTTAGGGTACGGCTTAGAATACGGGTTAGGGTACGGTTTAGGGTACGGCGTAGGGTATGGGTTAGGGTTAGGGTTAGGGTTAGGTTTAGGGTTAGTGTTAGGTTTAGGGTACCGCTTAGGGTATGGGATAGGGTACGGCATAGGGTAGCGGTTAGGGTTAGGGTTAGGGTTAGGGTAGGGCTTAGGATACGGGTGAGGTTACTGGTGAGGGTACTGCGTAGGTTATTGGTTAGGGTTAGGGTGCGGCTTAGGATACGGGTTAGGATATGGGTTAGGTTACGGCGTTGGGTATGGGTGAGGGTTAGGGTTAGGGTTAGGGTAAGGCTTTGGGTACGGGTTAGGGTACGGGTGAGGGTACGGCGTAGGGTAGAGGTTAGGGTTAGGTTTAGGGTTAGGGTACGGCTTAGGATACGGGTTAGGGTATGGGTGAGGGTACGGCTTAGCGTATGGGTTAGGGTTAGTTTTAGGGTTAGGGATTGGTTTAGGGTACGGGTTAGGATTAGCGTACGTGTTAGGGTTAGGGTTTGGGTTAGGGTTAGGGTACGCGTTAGGGTTAGGGTATGGGTTAGGGTTAGGGTACGCGTTAGGATTAGGTTATTTATTAAACCTATCCCACTCTCTAGATACCACTTAGCACGTAAAGGAATATTATTTAGGGTCCAGCCATGGAGAATATTTTCGTCACTAGGATAAGATAAAGAATAATCACATTATAAAAAAATCACATTAGGATTTTCTTTTTAACCTGTTCCTTAAAACACTACTGCTTAGGAAATCTAATGGAGGCAAAAGCAGTCAAGGGTAGTTTAGGGTTAGGGTTAGGGTTAGGGTTAGTGTTAGGGTTAGGGTACGGCTTAGGGCATGGGACAGGGTATGGGTGAGGGTACGGCATAGGGTAGGGTTTAGGGTTAGGGTTAGTGTTAGGGTTAGGGTTAGGGTATGGCTTAGGGTACGGGTGAGGGTACTGTGTAGGTCATTGGTTAGTGTTAGGTTAAGGCTTAGGATACAGGTTATTGTATGGGTTAGGGTACGGCGCAGGGTATGGGTAAGGGTTAGGGTTAGGGTTAGGGTTAGAGTTAGGGTACGGCTTAGGGTACGGGTTAGGGTACGGGTGAGGGTATGGCGTAGTGTATAGGTTAGGGTTAGGGTTAGGGTACGGCTTAGGGTACGGGTTAGGTTACGGGTGAGGGTACGGCGTAGCGTATGGGTTAGGGTTAGGGTTAGGTTTAGTGTTAGTGTTAGGGTTAGGGTACGGCTTAGCGTATGGGATAGGGTACGGGTGAGGGTACGGCGTAGGGTAGGGGTTAGGGTTAGAGTTAGGGTTAGGGTTGGGGTTAGGGTACGGCTTAGGGTACGGGTGAGGGTACGGGTGAGGGTACTGCGTAGGGTATTGGTTAGGGTTAGGATACGGCTTAGGATACGGGTTAGGATACGGGTTAGGGTATGGCGTAGGGTATGGGTTAGGGTTAGGGTTAGGGTTAGGGTTAGGGTTAGGGTACGGCTTAGGATACCGGTTAGGGTACGGGTGAGGGTACGGCGTAGCGTATGGGTTAGGGTTAGGGTTAGGGTACGTCTTAGGCTACGGGTTAGGGTACGGGTGAGGGTACGGCGTAGGGTAAGGGTTAGGGTTAGTGTTAGGGTTAGGGTTAGTTTTAGGGTTAGGGATTGGTTTAGGGTACGGCTTAGGATTAGCGTACGTGTTAGGGTTAGGTTTTGGGTTAGGGTTAGGGTACGCGTTAGGGTTAGGGTATGGGTTAGGGTTAGGGTACACGTTAGGATTAGGGTATTTATTAAACCTATCCCACTCTCTAGATACCACTTAGCACGTAAAGGAATATTATTAGGGATCCAGCCATGGAGAAGATTTTAGTCACTAGGATAAGATAAAGAATAAACACATTATAAAAAAATCACATTAGGATTTTCTTTTTAACCTGTTCCTTAAAACACTAGTGCTTAGGAAATCTAATAGAGGCAAAAGCAATCAAGGGTAGTTTAGGGTTAGGGTTAGGGTTAGGGTTAGTGTTACGGTTAGGGTACGGCTTAGGGTATGGGATAGGGTACGGGTGAGAGTACGGCGTAGGGTAGGGGTTAGGGTTAGGGTTAGGGTTATGGTTAGGGTATGGCTTAGGGTACGGGTGAGGGTACGGGTGAGGGTACGGGTGAGGGTACTGCGTAGGGTATTGGTTAGGGTTAGGGTACGGCTTAGGATACGTGTTAGGGTACGGGTTAGGGTACGGCGTAGAGTGTGGGTTAGGGTTAGGGTTAGTGTTAGTGTTAGGGTTAGGGTACGGCTTAGCGTATGGGATAGGGTACAGGTGAGGGTACGGCGTAGGGAAGGGGTTAGGGTTAGAGTTAGGTTTAGGGTTGGGGTTAGGGTAAGGCTTAGGGTACGGGTGAGGGTACTGCGTAGGGTATTGGTTAGGGTTAGGATATGGCTTAGGATACGGGTTAGGGTACGGGTTAGGGTATGGCGTAGGGTATGGGTTAGGGTTAGGGTTAGGGTTAGGGTTAGGCTTAGGGTACGGCTTAGGATACGGGTTAGGGTACGTGTGAGGGTACGGCGTAGTGTATGGTTTAGGGTTAGGGTTAGGGTACGTCTTAGGGTACGGGTTAGGGTACGGGTGAGGGTACGGTGTAGGGTAAGGGTTAGGGTTAGGGTACGGGTTAGGGTTAGTTTTAGGGTTAGGGTTTGGTTTAGGGTACGGGTTAGGATTAGCGTACGTGTTAGGGTTAGGTTTTGGGTTAGGGTTAGGGTACGCGTTAGGGTTAGGATATGGGTTAGGGTTAGGGTACACGTTAGGATTAGGGTATTTATTAAACCTATCCCACTCTCTAGATACCACTTAGCACGTAAAGGAATATTATTAGGGATACAGCCATGGAGAAGATTTTAGTCACTAGGATAAGATAAAGAATAAACACATTATAAAAAAATCACATTAGTATTTTCTTTTTAACCTGTTCCTTAAAACACTAGTGCTTAGGAAATCTAATAGAGGCAAAAGCAATCAAGGGTAGTTTAGGGTTAGGGTTAGGGTTAGGGTTAGTGTTAGGTTTAGGGTACGGCTTAGGGTATGGGATAGGGTACGGGTGACGGTACGGCGTAGTGTAGGGGTTAGGGTTAGGGTTAGGGTTAGGGTACGGCTTAGGGTACGGGTTAGGGTACGGGTGAGGTTATGGCGTAGGGTATAGTTTAGGGTTAGGGTTAGGGTTAGGGTACGGCTTAGGGTACGGGTTAGGGTACGGTTGAGGATACTGTGTAGGGTATTGGTTATGGTTAGGGTACGGCTTAGAATACGGGTTAGGGTACGGTTTAGGTTACGGCGTAGGGTATGGGTTAGGGTTAGGGTTCGGGTTAGGGTTAGGGTTAGGGTACGGCTTAGGGTACGGGTTAGGGTATGGGTGAGGGTTCGGCGTAGTGTATAGGTTAGGGTTAGGGTTAGGGTTAGGGTACGGCTTAGGTTATGGGATAGGGTACGGGTGAGGGTACGGCGTAGGGTAGGGGTTAGGGTTAGGTTTAGGGTTAGTGTTAGGTTTAGGGTACCGCTTAGGGTATGGGATAGTGTACGGCGTAGGGTAGTGGTTAGGGTTAGGGTTAGGGTTAGGGTACGGCTTAGGATACGGGTTAGGGTACGGGTGAGGGTGCGGCGTAGCGTATGGGTTAGGGTTAGGGTTAGGGTTAGGGTACGGCTTAGGTTATGGGATAGTGTACAGGTGAGGGTATGGCATAGGGTATGGGTTAGGGTTAGGGTTAGGGTTAGGGTTAGGGTACGGCTTAGGGTACGGGTGAGTGTATGGGTGAGGATACTGCGTAGGGTATTGGTTAGGGTTACGGTACGTCTTAGGATACGGGTTAGGGTACGGGTGAGTGTACGGCGTAGGTTATGGGTTAGGGTTAGGGTTAGTGTTACTGTTAGGGTTAGGGTACGGCTTAGCGTATGGGATAGGGTACGGGTGAGGGTACGGCATAGGGTAGGGGTTAGGGTTAGGGTTAGGGTTAGGGTATGGCTTAGGGTACGGGTGAGGGTACGGGTGAGGGTACTGCGTAGGGTATTGGTTAGGGTTAGGGTACGGCTTAGGATACGTGTTAGGGTACGGGTTAGGGTACGGCGTAGAGTGTGGGTTAGGGTTAGGGTTAGTGTTAGGGTTAGGGTTACGGTACGTCTTAGGGTACGTGTTAGGGTACGGGTGAGGGTACGGCGTAGGTTATGGGTTAGGGTTAGGGTTAGTGTTAGGGTTATGGTACGGCTTAGGTTATGGGATAGGGTACAGGTGAGGGTATGGCATAGGGAAGGGGTTAGGGTTAGGGTTAGGGTTAGGGTTAGGGTTAGGGTACGGCTTAGGGTACGGGTGAGGGTATGGGTGAGGATACTGCGTAGGGTATTGGTTAGGGTTAGGGTACGTCTTAGGATACGGGTTAGGGTACGTGTTAGGGTATGGCGTACGGTATGTGTTAGGGTTAGGGTTAGGGTTAGGGTTAGGGTTAGGGTTAGGGTTAGGGTACGGCTTAGGGTACGGGTTAGGGTACGGGTGAGGTTACGGCGTAGGGTATAGTTTAGGGTTAGGGTTAGGGTTAGGGTACGGCTTAGGATACGGGTTAGGGTACGGGTGAGGGTATGGCGTAGCGTATGGTTTAGGGTTAGGGTTAGGGTTAGGGTACGGCTTAGGGTACGGGTTAGGGTACGGGTGAGGGTATGGTGTAGTGTATAGGTTAGGGTTAGGGTTAGGGTTAGGGTATGGCTTAGGGTACGTGTGAGGGTACGGGTGAGGGTACTGTGTAGGGTATTGGTTATGGTTAGGGTACGGCTTAGAATACGGGTTAGGGTACGGGTTAGGGTACGGCGTAGGGTATAGTTTAGGGTTAGGGTTAGGGTTAGCGTACGGCTTAGGATACGGGTTAGGGTACGGGTGAGGGTACGGCGTAGTGTATAGGTTAGGGTTAGGGTTAGGGTTAGGGTACGGCTTAGGGTAAGGGTTAGGGTACGGGTGAGGGTATGGCGTAGTGTATAGGTTAGGGTTAGGGTTAGGGTTAGGGTACGGCTTAGGGTATGGGATAGGGTACGGGTGAGGGTACGGCGTAGGGTAGGGGTTAGGTTTAGGGTTAGGGTTAGTGTTAGGGTTAGGGTACGGCTTAGGGCATGGGATAGGTTACGGGTGAGGGTACGGCGTAGGGTAGGGGTTAGGGTTAGGTTTAGGGTTAGTGTTAGGTTTAGGGTACCGCTTAGGGTATGGGATAGGGTACGGCGTAGGGTAGCGGTTAGGGTTAGGGTTAGGGTACGGCTTAGGATACGGTTTAGGGTACGGGTGAGGGTACGGCGTAGGTTATGGGTTAGGGTTAGGGTTAGGGTTAGGGTTAGGGTTAGGGTTAGTTTTAGGGTTAGGGATTGGTTTAGGGTACGGGTTAGGATTAGCATACTTGTTCGGGTTAGGGTTTTGGTTAGGGTTAGGGTACGCGTTAGGGTTAGGGTATGGGTTAGGTTTAGGGTACACGTTAGGATTAGGGTATTTATTAAACCTATCCCGCTCTCTAGATACCACTTAGCACGTAAAGGAATATTATTTGGAGTTCAGCCATGGAGAAAATTTTAGTCACTAGGATAAGATAAAGAATAAACACATTATAAAAAAATCACATAAGGTTTTCTTTTTAACCTGTTCCTTAAAACACTAGTGTTTAGGAAATCTAATGGAGGCAAAAGCAGTAAAGGGTAGTTTAGGGTTAGGGTTAGGGTTAGGGTTAGGGTAAGGCTTTGGGTACGGGTTAGGGTACGGGTGAGGGTACAGCGTAGGGTAGGGGTTAGGGTTAGGTTTAGGGTTAGGGTACGGCTTAGGATACGGGTTAGGGTATGGTTGAGGGTACGGCGTAGCGTATGGGTTAGGGTTAGGGTTAGGGTTAGGGTTAGTTTTAGGGTTAGGGATTGGTTTAGGGTACGGGTTAGGATTAGCGTACGTGTTAGGGTTAGGGTTTGGGTTAGGGTTAGGGTACGTGTTAGGGTTAGGGTATGGGTTAGGGTTAGGGTACACGTTATGATTAGGGTATTTATTAAACCTATCCCACTCTCTGGATACCACTTAGCACGTAAAGGAATATTATTTGGGGTCCAGCCATGGAGAAGATTTTAGTCACTAGGATAAGATAAAGAATAAACACATTATAAAAAAATCACATTAGGATTTTCTTTTTAACCTGTTCTTTAAAACACTAGTGTTTAGGAAATCTAAAGGAGGCAAAAGCAGTAAAGGGTAGTTTAGGGTTAGGGTTAGGGTTTGGGTTAGGGTAGGGCTTAGGATACGGGTGAGGGTACTGGTGAGGGTACTGCGTAGGTTATTGGTTAGGGTTAGGGTACGGCTTAGGATACGGGTTAGGATATGGGTTAGGTTACGGCGTTGGGTATGGGTGAGGGTTAGGGTTAGGGTTAGGGTAAGGCTTTGGGTACGGGTTAGGGTACGGGTGAGGGTACGGCGTAGGGTAGAGGTTAGGGTTAGGTTTAGGGTTAGGGTACGGCTTAGGATACGGGTTAGGGTATGGGTGAGGGTACGGCGTAGCGTATGGGTTAGGGTTAGGGTTAGGGTTAGGGTTAGTTTTAGGGTTAGGGATTGGTTTAGGGTACGGGTTAGGATTAGTGTAAGTGTTAGGGTTAGGGTTTGGGTTAGGGTTAGGGTACGCAATAGGGTTAGGGTGTGGGTTAGGGTTAGGGTACACGTTAGGATTAGGGTATTTATTAAACCTATCCCACTCTCTAGATACCATTTAGCACGTAAAGGAATATTATTTAGGGTCCAGCCATGGAGAAGATTTTCGTTACTAGGATAAGATAAAGAATAAACACATTATAAAAAAATCACATTAGGATTTTCTTTTTAACCTGTTCCTTAAAACACTAGTGCTTAGGAAATCTAATGGAGGCAAAAGCAGTCAAGGGTAGTTTAGGGTTAGGGTTAGGGTTAGGGTTAGTGTTAGGGTTAGGGTACGGCTTAGGGTATGGGATAGGGTACGGGTGAGGGTACGGCGTAGGGTAGGGGTTAGGGTTAGGGTTAGTGTTAGGGTTAGGGTTAGGGTATGGCTTAGGGTACGGGTGAGGGTACTGTGTAGGTCATTGGTTAGGGTTAGGTTAAGGCTTAGGATACAGGTTATTGTATGGGTTAGGGTACGGTGCAGGGTATGGGTAAGGGTTAGGGTTAGGGTTAGGGTTAGAGTTAGGGTACGGCTTAGGGTACGGGTTAGGGTACGGGTGAGGGTACGGCGTAGTGTATAGGTTAGGGTTAGGGTTAGGGTACGGCTTAGGGTACGGGTTAGGTTACGGGTGAGGGTACGGCGTAGGGTATGGGTTAGGGTTAGGGTTAGGGTTAGTGTTAGTGTTAGGGTTAGGGTACGGCTTAGCGTATGGGATAGGGTACGGGTGAGGGTACGGCGTAGGGTAGGGGTTAGGATTAGAGTTAGGGTTAGGGTTGGGGTTAGGGTACGGCTTAGGGTACGGGTGAGGGTACGGGTGAGGGTACTGCGTAGTGTATGGGTTAGGGTTAGTGTTAGGGTACGTCTTAGGGTACGGGTTAGGGTACGGGTGAGGGTACGGTGTAGGGTAAGGGTTAGGGTTAGGGTTAGGGTTAGGGTTAGTTTTAGGGTTAGGGTTTGGTTTAGGGTACGGGTTAGGATTAGCGTACGTGTTAGGGTTAGCTTTTGGGTTAGGGTTAGGGTACGCGTTAGGGTTAGGGTATGGGTTAGGGTTAGGGTACACGTTAGGATTAGGGTATTTATTAAACCTATCCCACTCTCTAGATACCACTTAGCACGTAACGAATATTATTAGGGATACAGCCATGGAGAAGATTTTAGTCACTAGGATAAGATAAAGAATAAACACATTATAAAAAAATCACATTAGTATTTTCTTTTTAACCTGTTCCTTAAAACACTAGTGCTTAGGAAATCTTATAGAGGCAAAAGCAATCAAGGGTAGTTTAGGGTTAGGGTTAGGGTTAGGGTTAGTGTTAGGTTTAGGGTACGGCTTAGGGTATGGGATAGGGTACGGGTGAGGGTACGGCGTAGGGTAGGGGTTAGGGTTAGGGTTAGGGTTAGGGTACGGCTTAGGGTACGGGTGAGGGTACTGTTTAGGGTATTCGTTATGGTTAGGGTACGGCTTAGAATACGGGTTAGGGTACGGTTTAGGGTACGGCGTAGGGTATGGGTTAGGGTTAGGGTTAGGGTTAGGGTTAGGGTTAGGGTACGGCTTAGGGTACGGGTTAGGGTACGGGTGAGGGTACGGCGTAGGTTATGGGTTAGGGTTAGGGTTAGGGTTAGGGTTAGTTTTAGGGTTAGGGATTGGTTTAGGGTAAGGTTTAGGATTAGCATACTTGTTCGGGTTAGGGTTTTGGTTAGGGTTAGGGTACGCGTTAGGGTTAGGGTATGGGTTAGGTTTAGGGTACACGTTAGGATTAGGGTATTTATTAAACCTATCCCACTCTCTAGATACCACTTAGCACGTAAAGGAATATTATTTAGGGTCCAGCCATGGAGAAGATTTTCGTCACTAGGATAAGATAAAGAATAAACACATTATAAAAAAATCACATAAGGTTTTCTTTTTAACCTGTTCCTTAAAACACTCGTGCTTAGGAATTCTAATGGAGGCAAAAGCAGTCAAGGGTAGTTTAGGGTTAGGGTTAGGGTTAGGGTTAGTGTTAGGGTTAGGGTACGGCTTAGGGTATGGGATAGGGTATGGGTGAGGGTACGGCATAGGGTAGGGTTTAGGATTAGGGTTAGTGTTAGGGTTAGGGTTAGAGTATGGCTTAGGGTACGGGTGAGGGTACTGTGTAGGTCATTGGTTAGGGTTAGGTTAAGGCTTAGGATACAGGTTATTGTATGGGTTAGGGTACGGCGCAGGGTATGGGTAAGGGTTAGGGTTAGGGTTAGGGTTAGAGTTAGGGTACGGCTTAGGGTACGGGTTAGGGTACGGGTGAGGGTACGGCATAGTGTATAGGTTAGGGTTAGGGTTAGGGTACGGCTTAGGGTACGGGTTAGGTTATGGGTGAGTGTACGGCATAGGGTATGGTTTAGGGTTAGGGTTAGGGTTAGGGTTAGTGTTAGTGTTAGAGTTAGGGTACGGCTTAGCGTATGGGATAGGGTACGGGTGAGGGTACGGCGTAGGGTAGGGGTTAGGGTTAGAGTTAGGGTTAGGGTTGGGGTTAGGGTACGGCTTAGGGTACGGGTGAGGGTACGGGTGAGGGTACTGCGTAGGGTATTGGTTAGGTTTAGGATACGGCTTAGGATACGGGTTAGGGTACGGGTTAAGGTATGGCGTAGGGTATGGGTTAGGGTTAGGGTTAGGGTTAGTGTTAGGGTTAGGGTTAGGGTTAGGGTACGGCTTAGGATACGGGTTAGGGTACGGGTGAAGGTACGGCGTAGCGTATGGTTTACGGTTAGGGTTAGGGTTAGGGTTAGGGTACGGCTTAGGTTATGGAATAGGGTACAGGTGAGGGTATGGCATAGGGTATGGGTTAGGGTTAGGGTTAGGGTGAGGGTTAGGGTACGGCTTAGGGTACGGGTGAGGGTATGGGTAAGGATACTGCGTAGGGTATTGGTTAGGGTTACGGTACGTCTTAGGATACGGGTTAGGGTACGGGTGAGGGTATGGCGTAGGTTATGGGTTAGGGTTAGGGTTAGTGTTACTGTTAGGGTTAGGGTACGGCTTAGCGTATGGGATAGGGTACGGGTGAGGGTACGGCGTAGGGTAGGGGTTAGGGTTAGGGTTAGGGTTAGGGTTAGGGTATGGCTTAGGGTTAGGGTGAGGGTACGGGTGAGGGTACTGCGTAGGGTATTGGTTAGGGTTAGGGTACAGCTTAGGATACGTGTTAGGGTACGGGTTAGGTTACGGCGTAGAGTGTGGGTTAGGGTTAGGGTTAGTGTTAGGGTTAGGGTTACGGTACGTCTTAGGGTACGTGTTAGGGTACGGGTGAGGGTACGGCGTAGGTTATGGGTTAGGGTTAGGGTTAGGGTTAGGGTTAGGGTACGGCTTAGGATACGGGTTAGGGTACGGGTGAGGGTACGGCGTAGCGTATGGTTTAGGGTTAGGGTTAGGGTTAGGGTATGGCTTAGGGTACGGGTTAGGGTACGGGTGAGGGTATGGTGTAGTGTATAGGTTAGGGTTAGGGTTAGGGTTAGGGTATGGCTTAGGGTACGGGTGAGGGTACGGGTGAGGGTACTGTGTAGGGTATTGGTTATGGTTAGGGTACGGCTTAGAATACGGGTTAGGGTACGGGTTAGGGTACGGCGTAGGGTATAGTTTAGGGTTAGGGTTAGGGTACAGCTTAGGATACGGGTTAGGGTACGGGTGAGGGTACGGCGTAGTGTATAGGTTAGGGTTAGGGTTAGGGTTAGGGTACGGCTTAGGGTAAGGGATAGGGTACGGGTGAGGGTACGGCGTAGGGTAGGGGTTAGGTTTAGGGTTAGGGTTAGTGTTAGGGTTAGGGTACGGCTTAGGGTATGGGATAGGTTAAGGGTGAGGGTACGGCGTAGGGTAGGGGTTAGGGTTAGGTTTAGGGTTAGTGTTAGGTTTAGGGTACCGCTTAGGGTATGGGATAGGGTACGGCGTAGGGTAGCGGTTAGGGTTAGGTTTAGGGTTAGGGTTAGGGTACGGCTTAGGATACGGTTTAGGGTACGGGTGAGAGTACGGCGTAGGTTATGGGTTAGGGTTAGGGTTAGGGTTAGGGTTAGGGTTAGTTTTAGGGTTAGGGATTGGTTTAGGGTACGGGTTAGGATTAGCATACTTGTTCGGGTTAGGGTTTTGGTTAGGGTTAGGGTACGTGTTAGGGTTAGGGTATGGGTTAGCTTTAGGGTACACGTTAGGCTTAGGGTATTTATTAAACCTATCCCACTCTCTAGATACCACTTAGCACGTAAAGGAATATTATTTGGGGTTCAGCCATGGAGAAAATTTTAGTCACTAGGATAAGATAAAGAATAAACACATTATAAAAAAATCACATAAGGTTTTCTTTTTAACCTGTTCCTTAAAACACTAGTGTTTAGGAAATCTAATGGAGGCAAAAGCAGTAAAGGGTAGTTTAGGGTTAGGGTTAGGGTTAGGGTTAGGGTAGGGCTTAGGATACGGGTGAGGTTACTGGTGAGGGTACTGCGTAGGTTATTGGTTAGGGTTAGGGTACGGCTTAGGATACGGGTTAGGATATGGGTTAGGTTACGGCGTTGGGTATGGGTGAGGGTTAGGGTTAGGGTTAGGGTAAGGCTTTGGGTACGGGTTAGGGTACGGGTGAGGGTACGGCGTAGGGTAGGGTTTAGGGTTAGGTTTAGGGTTAGGGTACGGCTTAGGATACGGGTTAGGGTATGGGTGAGGGTACGGCGTAGCGTATGGGTTAGGGTTAGGGTTAGGGTTAGGGTTAGTTTTAGGGTTAGGGATTGGTTTAGGGTACGGGTTAGGATTAGCGTACGTGTTAGGGTTAGGGTTTGGGTTAGGGTTAGGGTACGCGTTAGGGTTAGGGTATGGGTTAGGGTTAGGGTACGCGTTAGGATTAGGGTATTTATTAAACCTATCCCACTCTCTAGATACCACTTAGCACGTAAAGGAATATTATTTAGGGTCCAGCCATGGAGAAGATTTTAGTCACTAGGATAAGATAAAGAATAAACACATTATAAAAAAATCACATTAGGATTTTCTTTTTAACCTGTTCCTTAAAACACTAGTGCTTAGGAAATCTAATGGAGGCAAAAGCAGTCAAGGGTAGTTTAGGGTTAGGGTTAGGGTTAGGGTTAGTGTTAGGGTTAGGGTACGGCTTAGGGTATGGGATAGGGTATGGGTGAGGGTACGGCATAGGGTAGGGTTTAGGGTTAGGGTTAGTGTTAGGGTTAGGGTTAGGGTATGGCTTAGGGTACGGGTGAGGGTACTGTGTAGGTCATTGGTTAGGGTTAGGTTAAGGCTTAGGATACAGGTTATTGTATGGGTTAGGGTACGGCGCAGGGTATAGGTAAGGGTTAGGGTTAGGGTTAGGGTTAGAGTTAGGGTACGGCTTAGGGTACGGGTTAGGGTACGGGTGAGGGTACGGCGTAGTGTATACGTTAGGGTTAGGGTTAGGGTACGGCTTAGGGTACGGGTTAGGTTACGGGTGAGGGTACGGCGTAGGGTATGGGTTAGGGTTAGTGTTAGTGTTAGGGTTAGGGTACGGCTTAGCGTATGGGATAGGGTACGGGTGAGGGTACGGGTGAGGGTACGGGTGAGGGTACTGCGTAGGGTATTGGTTAGGGTTAGGATATGGCTTAGGATACGGGTTAGGGTACGGGTTAGGGTATGGCGTAGGGTATGGGTTAGGGTTAGGGTTAGGGTACGTCTTAGAGTACGGGTTAGGGTACGGGTGAGGGTACGGCGTAGGGTAAGGGTTAAGGTTAGGGTTAGGGTTAGGGTTAGTTTTAGGGTTAGCGATTGGTTTAGGGTACGGGTTAGGGTTAGGGTTAGGGTTAATGTTAGGGTTAGGGTTAGGGTTAGGGTTAGGGTTAGGGTATGGGGTAGGGTTAGGGTACACGTTAGGATTAGGGTATTTATTAATCCTATCCCACTCTCTAGATACCACTTAGCACGTAAAGGAATATTATTAGGGATCCAGCCATGGAGAAGATTTTAGTCACTAGGATAAGATAAAGAATAAACACATTATAAAAAAATCACATTAGGATTTTCTTTTTAACCTGTTCCTTAAAACACTAGTGCTTAGGAAATCTAATAGAGGCAAAAGCAATCAAGGGTAGTTTAGGGTTAGGGTTAGGGTTAGGGTTAGTGTTAGGGTTAGGGTATGGCTTAGGGTACGGGTGAGGGTACGGGTGAGGGTACTGGGTAGGGTATTGGTTAGGGTTAGGGTACGGCTTAGGATACGTGTTAGGGTACGGGTTAGGGTACGGCGTAGAGTGTGGGTTAGGGTTAGGGTTAGTGTTAGGGTTAGGGTTACCGTACGTCTTAGGGTACGTGTTAGGGTACGGGTGAGGGTACGGCGTAGGTTATGGGTTAGGGTTAGGGTTAGGGTACGTCTTAGGATACGGGTTAGGGTATGGGTGAGGGTACGGCGTAGGTTATGGGTTAGGGTTATGGTTAGTGTTAGGGTTATGGTACGGCTTAGGTTATGGGATAGGGTACAGGTGAGGGTATGGCATAGGGTAGGGGTTAGGGTTAGGTTTAGGGTTAGGGTTAGGGTTAGGGTACGCCTTAGGGTACGGGTGGGGGTATGGGTGAGGATACTGTGTAGGGTATTGGTTAGGGTTAGGGTACGGCTTAGGATACGGGTTAGGGTACGTGTTAGGGTATGGCGTACGCTATGGGTTAGGGTTAGGGTTAGGGTTAGGGTTAGGGTTAGGGTACGGCTTAGGGTACGGGTTAGGGTACGGGTGAGGTTACGGCGTAGGGTATAGTTTAGGGTTAGGGTTAGGGTTAGGGTACGGCTTAGGGTACGGGTTAGGGTACGGGTGAGGGTATGGCGTAGTGTATAGGTTAGGGTTAGGGTTAGGGTATGGCTTAGGGTACGGGTGAGGGTACGGGTGAGGGTACTGTGTAGGGTGTTGGTTATGGTTAGGGTACGGCTTAGGGTAAGGGTTAGGGTACGGGTGAGGGTATGGCATAGTGTATAGGTTAGGGTTAGGGTTAGGGTTAGGGTACGGCTTAGGGTATGGGATAGGGTACGGGTGAGGGTACGGCGTAGGGTAGGGGTTAGGTTTAGGGTTAGGGTTAGTGTTAGGGTTAGGGTACGGCTTAGGGTATGGGATAGGTTACGGGTGAGTTTACGGCGTAGGATAGGGGTTAGGGTTAGGTTTAGGGTTAGTGTTAGGTTTAGGGTACCGCTTAGGGTATGGGATAGGGTACGGCGTAGGGTAGCGGTTAGGGTTAGGGTTAGGGTTAGGGTTAGGGTACGGCTTAGGATACGGTTTAGGGTACGGGTGAGGGTACGGCGTAGGTTATGGGTTAGGGTTAGGGTTAGGGTTAGGGTTAGGGTTAGGGTTAGTTTTAGGGTTAGGGATTGGTTTAGGGTACGGGTTAGGATTAGCATACTTGTTCGGGTTAGTGTTTTGGTTAGGGTTAGGGTACGCGTTAGGGTTAGGGTATGGGTTAGGTTTAGGGTACACGTTAGGCTTAGGGTATTTATTAAACCTATCCCACTCTCTAGATAACACTTAGCACGTAAAGGAATATTATTTGGGGATCAGCCATGGAGAAAATTTTAGTCACTAGGATAAGATAAAGAATAAACACATTATAAAAAAATCACATAAGGTTTTCTTTTTAACCTGTTCCTTAAAACACTAGTGTTTAGGAAATCTAATGGAGGCAAAAGCAGTAAAGGGTAGTTTAGGGTTAGGGTTAGGGTTAGGGTTAGGGTAGGGCTTAGGATACGGGTGAGGTTACTGGTGAGGGTACTGCGTAGGTTATTGGTTAGGGTTAGGGTACGGCTTAGGATACGGGTTAGGATATGGGTTAGGTTACGGCGTTGGGTATGGGTGAGGGTTAGGGTTAGGGTTAGGGTAAGGCTTTGGGTACGGGTTAGGGTACGGGTGAGGGTACGGCGTAGGGTAGGGGTTAGGGTTAGGTTTAGGGTTAGGGTACGGCTTAGGATACGGGTTAGGGTATGGGTGAGGGTACGGCGTAGCGTATGGGTTAGGGTTAGGGTTAGGGTTAGGGTTAGTTTTAGGGTTAGGGATTGGTTTAGGGTACGGGTTAGGATTAGCGTACGTGTTAGGGTTAGGGTTTGGGTTAGGGTTAGGGTACGCGTTAGGGTTAGGGTATGGGTTAGGGTTAGGGTACGCGTTAGGATTAGGGTATTTATTAAACCTATCCCACTCTCTAGATACCACTTAGCACGTAAAGGAATATTATTTAGGGTCCAGCCATGGAGAAAATTTTAGTCACTAGGATAAGATAAAGAATAAACACATTATAAAAAAATCACATTAGGATTTTCTTTTTAACCTGTTCCTTAAAACACTAGTGCTTAGGAAATCTAATGGAGGCAAAAGCAGTCAAGGGTAGTTTAGGGTTAGGGTTAGGGTTAGGGTTAGTGTTAGGGTTAGGGTACGGCTTAGGGTATGGGATAGGGTATGGGTGAGGGTACGGCATAGGGTAGGGTTTAGGGTTAGGGTTAGTGTTAGGGTTAGGGTTAGGGTATGGCTTAGGGTACGGGTGAGGGTACTGTGTAGGTCATTGGTTAGGGTTAGGTTAAGGCTTAGGATACAGGTTATTGTATGGGTTAGGGTACGGCGCAGGGTATAGGTAAGGGTTAGGGTTAGGGTTAGGGTTAGAGTTAGGGTACGGCTTAGGGTACGGGTTAGGGTACGGGTGAGGGTACGGCGTAGTGTATACGTTAGGGTTAGGGTTAGGGTACGGCTTAGGGTACGGGTTAGGTTACGGGTGAGGGTACGGCGTAGGGTATGGGTTAGGGTTAGTGTTAGTGTTAGGGTTAGGGTACGGCTTAGCGTATGGGATAGGGTACGGGTGAGGGTACGGGTGAGGGTACGGGTGAGGGTACTGCGTAGGGTATTGGTTAGGGTTAGGATATGGCTTAGGATACGGGTTAGGGTACGGGTTAGGGTATGGCGTAGGGTATGGGTTAGGGTTAGGGTTAGGGTACGTCTTAGAGTACGGGTTAGGGTACGGGTGAGGGTACGGCGTAGGGTAAGGGTTAAGGTTAGGGTTAGGGTTAGGGTTAGTTTTAGGGTTAGCGATTGGTTTAGGGTACGGGTTAGGGTTAGGGTTAGGGTTAGGGTTAGGGTTAGGGTTAGGGTTAGGGTTAGGGTTAGGGTATGGGGTAGGGTTAGGGTACACGTTAGGATTAGGGTATTTATTAATCCTATCCCACTCTCTAGATACCACTTAGCACGTAAAGGAATATTATTAGGGATCCAGCCATGGAGAAGATTTTAGTCACTAGGATAAGATAAAGAATAAACACATTATAAAAAAATCACATTAGGATTTTCTTTTTAACCTGTTCCTTAAAACACTAGTGCTTAGGAAATCTAATAGAGGCAAAAGCAATCAAGGGTAGTTTAGGGTTAGGGTTAGGGTTAGGGTTAGTGTTAGGGTTAGGGTATGGCTTAGGGTACGGGTGAGGGTACGGGTGAGGGTACTGGGTAGGGTATTGGTTAGGGTTAGGGTACGGCTTAGGATACGTGTTAGGGTACGGGTTAGGGTACGGCGTAGAGTGTGGGTTAGGGTTAGGGTTAGTGTTAGGGGTAGGGTTACCGTACGTCTTAGGGTACGTGTTAGGGTACGGGTGAGGGTACGGCGTAGGTTATGGGTTAGGGTTAGGGTTAGGGTACGTCTTAGGATACGGGTTAGGGTATGGGTGAGGGTACGGCGTAGGTTATGGGTTAGGGTTATGGTTAGTGTTAGGGTTATGGTACGGCTTAGGTTATGGGATAGGGTACAGGTGAGGGTATGGCATAGGGTAGGGGTTAGGGTTAGGTTTAGGGTTAGGGTTAGGGTTAGGGTACGCCTTAGGGTACGGGTGGGGGTATGGGTGAGGATACTGCGTAGGGTATTGGTTAGGGTTAGGGTACGGCTTAGGATACGGGTTAGGGTACGTGTTAGGGTATGGCGTACGCTATGGGTTAGGGTTAGGGTTAGGGTTAGGGTTAGGGTTAGGGTACGGCTTAGGGTACGGGTTAGGGTACGGGTGAGGTTACGGCGTAGGGTATAGTTTAGGGTTAGGGTTAGGGTTAGGGTACGGCTTAGGGTACGGGTTAGGGTACGGGTGAGGGTATGGCGTAGTGTATAGGTTAGGGTTAGGGTTAGGGTATGGCTTAGGGTACGGGTGAGGGTACGGGTGAGGGTACTGTGTAGGGTGTTGGTTATGGTTAGGGTACGGCTTAGGGTAAGGGTTAGGGTACGGGTGAGGGTATGGCATAGTGTATAGGTTAGGGTTAGGGTTAGGGTTAGGGTACGGCTTAGGGTATGGGATAGGGTACGGGTGAGGGTACGGCGTAGGGTAGGGGTTAGGTTTAGGGTTAGGGTTAGTGTTAGGGTTAGGGTACGGCTTAGGGTATGGGATAGGTTACGGGTGAGTTTACGGCGTAGGATAGGGGTTAGGGTTAGGTTTAGGGTTAGTGTTAGGTTTAGGGTACCGCTTAGGGTATGGGATAGGGTACGGCGTAGGGTAGCGGTTAGGGTTAGGGTTAGGGTTAGGGTTAGGGTACGGCTTAGGATACGGTTTAGGGTACGGGTGAGGGTACGGCGTAGGTTATGGGTTAGGGTTAGGGTTAGGGTTAGGGTTAGGGTTAGGGTTAGTTTTAGGGTTAGGGATTGGTTTAGGGTACGGGTTAGGATTAGCATACTTGTTCGGGTTAGTGTTTTGGTTAGGGTTAGGGTACGCGTTAGGGTTAGGGTATGGGTTAGGTTTAGGGTACACGTTAGGCTTAGGGTATTTATTAAACCTATCCCACTCTCTAGATAACACTTAGCACGTAAAGGAATATTATTTGGGGATCAGCCATGGAGAAAATTTTAGTCACTAGGATAAGATAAAGAATAAACACATTATAAAAAAATCACATAAGGTTTTCTTTTTAACCTGTTCCTTAAAACACTAGTGTTTAGGAAATCTAATGGAGGCAAAAGCAGTAAAGGGTAGTTTAGGGTTAGGGTTAGGGTTAGGGTTAGGGTAGGGCTTAGGATACGGGTGAGGTTACTGGTGAGGGTACTGCGTAGGTTATTGGTTAGGGTTAGGGTACGGCTTAGGATACGGGTTAGGATATGGGTTAGGTTACGGCGTTGGGTATGGGTGAGGGTTAGGGTTAGGGTTAGGGTAAGGCTTTGGGTACGGGTTAGGGTACGGGTGAGGGTACGGCGTAGGGTAGGGGTTAGGGTTAGGTTTAGGGTTAGGGTACGGCTTAGGATACGGGTTAGGGTATGGGTGAGGGTTAGGGTTAGGGTTAGGGTTAGAGTTAGGGTACGGCTTAGGGTACGGGTTAGGGTACGGGTGAGGGTACGGCGTAGTGTATACGTTAGGGTTAGGGTTAGGGTACGGCTTAGGGTACGGGTTAGGTTACGGGTGAGGGTACGGCGTAGGGTATGGGTTAGGGTTAGGGTTAGGGTTAGTGTTAGTGTTAGGGTTAGGGTACGGCTTAGCGTATGGGATAGGGTACGGGTGAGGGTACGGCGTAGGGTATTGGTTAGGGTTAGGATATGGCTTAGGATACGGGTTAGGGTACGGGTTAGGGTATGGCGTAGGGTATGGGTTAGGGTTAGGGTTAGGGTACGTCTTAGAGTACGGGTTAGGGTACGGGTGAGGGTACGGCGTAGGGTAAGGGTTAAGGTTAGGGTTAGGGTTAGGGTTAGTTTTAGGGTTAGCGATTGGTTTAGGGTACGGGTTAGGGTTAGGGTTAGGGTTAGGGTTAGGGTTAGGGTTAGGGTTAGGGTTAGGGTTAGGGTATGGGGTAGGGTTAGGGTACACGTTAGGATTAGGGTATTTATTAATCCTATCCCACTCTCTAGATACCACTTAGCACGTAAAGGAATATTATTAGGGATCCAGCCATGGAGAAGATTTTAGTCACTAGGATAAGATAAAGAATAAACACATTATAAAAAAATCACATTAGGATTTTCTTTTTAACCTGTTCCTTAAAACACTAGTGCTTAGGAAATCTAATAGAGGCAAAAGCAATCAAGGGTAGTTTAGGGTTAGGGTTAGGGTTAGGGTTAGTGTTAGGGTTAGGGTATGGCTTAGGGTACGGGTGAGGGTACGGGTGAGGGTACTGGGTAGGGTATTGGTTAGGGTTAGGGTACGGCTTAGGATACGTGTTAGGGTACGGGTTAGGGTACGGCGTAGAGTGTGGGTTAGGGTTAGGGTTAGTGTTAGGGTTAGGGTTACCGTACGTCTTAGGGTACGTGTTAGGGTACGGGTGAGGGTACGGCGTAGGTTATGGGTTAGGGTTAGGGTTAGGGTACGTCTTAGGATACGGGTTAGGGTATGGGTGAGGGTACGGCGTAGGTTATGGGTTAGGGTTATGGTTAGTGTTAGGGTTATGGTACGGCTTAGGTTATGGGATAGGGTACAGGTGAGGGTATGGCATAGGGTAGGGGTTAGGGTTAGGTTTAGGGTTAGGGTTAGGGTTAGGGTACGCCTTAGGGTACGGGTGAGGGTATGGGTGAGGATACTGCGTAGGGTATTGGTTAGGGTTAGGGTACGGCTTAGGATACGGGTTAGGGTACGTGTTAGGGTATGGCGTACGCTATGGGTTAGGGTTAGGGTTAGGGTTAGGGTTAGGGTTAGGGTACGGCTTAGGGTACGGGTTAGGGTACGGGTGAGGTTACGGCGTAGGGTATAGTTTAGGGTTAGGGTTAGGGTTAGGGTACGGCTTAGGGTACGGGTTAGGGTACGGGTGAGGGTATGGCGTAGTGTATAGGTTAGGGTTAGGGTTAGGGTATGGCTTAGGGTACGGGTGAGGGTACGGGTGAGGGTACTGTGTAGGGTGTTGGTTATGGTTAGGGTACGGCTTAGGGTAAGGGTTAGGGTACGGGTGAGGGTATGGCGTAGTGTATAGGTTAGGGTTAGGGTTAGGGTTAGGGTACGGCTTAGGGTATGGGATAGGGTACGGGTGAGGGTACGGCGTAGGGTAGGGGTTAGGTTTAGGGTTAGGGTTAGTGTTAGGGTTAGGGTACGGCTTAGGGTATGGGATAGGTTACGGGTGAGTTTACGGCGTAGGGTAGGGGTTAGGGTTAGGTTTAGGGTTAGTGTTAGGTTTAGGGTACCGCTTAGGGTATGGGATAGGGTACGGCGTAGGGTAGCGGTTAGGGTTAGGGTTAGGGTTAGGGTTAGGGTACGGCTTAGGATACGGTTTAGGGTACGGGTGAGGGTACGGCGTAGGTTATGGGTTAGGGTTAGGGTTAGGGTTAGGGTTAGGGTTAGGGTTAGTTTTAGGGTTAGGGATTGGTTTAGGGTACGGGTTAGGATTAGCATACTTGTTCGGGTTAGGGTTTTGGTTAGGGTTAGGGTACGCGTTAGGGTTAGGGTATGGGTTAGGTTTAGGGTACACGTTAGGATTAGGGTATTTATTAAACCTATCCCACTCTCTAGATACCACTTAGCACGTAAAGGAATATTATTTGGAATTCAGCCATGGAGAAAATTTTAGTCACTAGGATAAGATAAGGAATAAACATATTATAAAAAAATCACATAAGGTTTTCTTTTTAACCTGTTCCTTAAAACACTAGTGTTTAGGAAATCTAATGGAGGCAAAAGCAGTAAAGGGTAGTTTAGGGTTAGGGTTAGGGTTAGGGTTAGGGTAGGGCTTAGGATACGGGTGAGGTTACTGGTGAGGGTACTGCGTAGGTTATTGGTTAGGGTTAGGGTACGGCTTAGGATACGGGTTAGGATATGGGTTAGGTTACGGCGTTGGGTATGGGTGAGGGTTAGGGTTAGGGTTAGGGTAAGGCTTTTGGTACGGGTTAGGGTACGGGTGAGGGTACGGCGTAGGGTAGGGGTTAGGGTTAGGTTTAGGGTTAGGGTACGGCTTAGGATACGGGTTAGGGTATGGGTGAGGGTACGGCGTAGCGTATGGGTTAGGGTTAGGGTTAGGGTTAGGGTTAGTTTTAGGGTTAGGGATTGGTTTAGGGTACGGGTTAGGATTAGCGTACGTGTTAGGGTTAGGGTTTAGGTTAGGGTTAGGGTACGCGTTAGGGTTAGGGTATGGGTTAGGGTTAGGGTACGCGTTAGGATTAGGGTATTTATTAAACCTATCCCACTCTCTAGATACCACTTAGCACGTAAAGGAATATTATTTAGGGTCCAGCCATGGAGAAGATTTTAGTCACTAGGATAAGATAAAGAATAAACACATTATAAAAAAATCACATTAGGATTTTCTTTTTAACCTGTTCCTTAAAACACTAGTGCTTAGGAAATCTAATGGAGGCAAAAGCAGTCAAGGGTAGTTTAGGGTTAGGGTTAGGGTTAGGGTTAGTGTTAGGGTTAGGGTACGGCTTAGGGTATGGGATAGGGTATGGGTGAGGGTACGGCATAGGGTAGGGTTTAGGGTTAGGGTTAGTGTTAGGGTTAGGGTTAGGGTATGGCTTAGGGTACGGGTGAGGGTACTGTGTAGGTCATTGGTTAGGGTTAGGTTAAGGCTTAGGATACAGGTTATTGTATGGGTTAGGGTACGGCGCAGGGTATGGGTAAGGGTTAGGGTTAGGGTTAGGGTTAGAGTTAGGGTACGGCTTAGGGTACGGGTTAGGGTACGGGTGAGGGTACGGCGTAGTGTATAGGTTAGGGTTAGGGTTAGGGTACGGCTTAGGGTACGGGTTAGGTTACGGGTGAGGGTACGGCGTAGGGTATGGGTTAGGGTTAGGGTTAGGGTTAGTGTTAGTGTTAGGGTTAGGGTACGGCTTAGCGTATGGGATAGGGTACGGGTTAGGGTACGGCGTAGGGTAGGGGTTAGGGTTAGAGTCAGGGTTAGGGTTGGGGTTAGGGTACGGCTTAGGGTACGGGTGAGGGTACTGCGTAGGGTATTGGTTAGGGTTAGGATATGGCTTAGGATACGGGTTAGGGTACGGGTTAGGGTATGGCGTAGGGTATGGGTTAGGGTTAGGGTTAGGGTACGTCTTAGAGTACGGGTTAGGGTACGGGTGAGGGTACGGCGTAGGGTAAGGGTTAAGGTTAGGGTTAGGGTTAGGGTTAGTTTTAGGGTTAGCGATTGGTTTAGGGTACGGGTTAGGATTAGCGTACGTGTTAGGGTTAGGTTTTGGGTTAGGGTTAGGGTACGCGTTAGGGTTAGGGTATGGGGTAGGGTTAGGGTACACGTTAGGATTAGGGTATTTATTAATCCTATCCCACTCTCTAGATACCACTTAGCACGTAAAGGAATATTATTAGGGATCCAGCCATGGAGAAGATTTTAGTCACTAGGATAAGATAAAGAATAAACACATTATAAAAAAATCACATTAGGATTTTCTTTTTAACCTGTTCCTTAAAACACTAGTGCTTAGGAAATCTAATAGAGGCAAAAGCAATCAAGGGTAGTTTAGGGTTAGGGTTAGGGTTAGGGTTAGTGTTAGGGTTAGGGTATGGCTTAGGGTACGGGTGAGGGTACGGGTGAGGGTACTGGGTAGGGTATTGGTTAGGGTTAGGGTACGGCTTAGGATACGTGTTAGGGTACGGGTTAGGGTACGGCGTAGAGTGTGGGTTAGGGTTAGGGTTAGTGTTAGGGTTAGGGTTACCGTACGTCTTAGGGTACGTGTTAGGGTACGGGTGAGGGTACGGCGTAGGTTATGGGTTAGGGTTAGGGTTAGGGTTAGGGTTAGGGTTAGGGTTAGTTTTAGGGTTAGGGATTGGTTTAGGGTACGGGTTAGGATTAGCATACTTGTTCGGGTTAGTGTTTTGGTTAGGGTTAGGGTACGCGTTAGGGTTAGGGTATGGGTTAGGTTTAGGGTACACGTTAGGCTTAGGGTATTTATTAAACCTATCCCACTCTCTAGATAACACTTAGCACGTAAAGGAATATTATTTGGGGATCAGCCATGGAGAAAATTTTAGTCACTAGGATAAGATAAAGAATAAACACATTATAAAAAAATCACATAAGGTTTTCTTTTTAACCTGTTCCTTAAAACACTAGTGTTTAGGAAATCTAATGGAGGCAAAAGCAGTAAAGGGTAGTTTAGGGTTAGGGTTAGGGTTAGGGTTAGGGTAGGGCTTAGGATACGGGTGAGGTTACTGGTGAGGGTACTGCGTAGGTTATTGGTTAGGGTTAGGGTACGGCTTAGGATACGGGTTAGGATATGGGTTAGGTTACGGCGTTGGGTATGGGTGAGGGTTAGGGTTAGGGTTAGGGTAAGGCTTTGGGTACGGGTTAGGGTACGGGTGAGGGTACGGCGTAGGGTAGGGGTTAGGGTTAGGTTTAGGGTTAGGGTACGGCTTAGGATACGGGTTAGGGTATGGGTGAGGGTTAGGGTTAGGGTTAGGGTTAGAGTTAGGGTACGGCTTAGGGTACGGGTTAGGGTACGGGTGAGGGTACGGCGTAGTGTATACGTTAGGGTTAGGGTTAGGGTACGGCTTAGGGTACGGGTTAGGTTACGGGTGAGGGTACGGCGTAGGGTATGGGTTAGGGTTAGGGTTAGGGTTAGTGTTAGTGTTAGGGTTAGGGTACGGCTTAGCGTATGGGATAGGGTACGGGTGAGGGTACGGCGTAGGGTATTGGTTAGGGTTAGGATATGGCTTAGGATACGGGTTAGGGTACGGGTTAGGGTATGGCGTAGGGTATGGGTTAGGGTTAGGGTTAGGGTACGTCTTAGAGTACGGGTTAGGGTACGGGTGAGGGTACGGCGTAGGGTAAGGGTTAAGGTTAGGGTTAGGGTTAGGGTTAGTTTTAGGGTTAGCGATTGGTTTAGGGTACGGGTTAGGGTTAGGGTTAGGGTTAGGGTTAGGGTTAGGGTTAGGGTTAGGGTTAGGGTTAGGGTATGGGGTAGGGTTAGGGTACACGTTAGGATTAGGGTATTTATTAATCCTATCCCACTCTCTAGATACCACTTAGCACGTAAAGGAATATTATTAGGGATCCAGCCATGGAGAAGATTTTAGTCACTAGGATAAGATAAAGAATAAACACATTATAAAAAAATCACATTAGGATTTTCTTTTTAACCTGTTCCTTAAAACACTAGTGCTTAGGAAATCTAATAGAGGCAAAAGCAATCAAGGGTAGTTTAGGGTTAGGGTTAGGGTTAGGGTTAGTGTTAGGGTTAGGGTATGGCTTAGGGTACGGGTGAGGGTACGGGTGAGGGTACTGGGTAGGGTATTGGTTAGGGTTAGGGTACGGCTTAGGATACGTGTTAGGGTACGGGTTAGGGTACGGCGTAGAGTGTGGGTTAGGGTTAGGGTTAGTGTTAGGGTTAGGGTTACCGTACGTCTTAGGGTACGTGTTAGGGTACGGGTGAGGGTACGGCGTAGGTTATGGGTTAGGGTTAGGGTTAGGGTACGTCTTAGGATACGGGTTAGGGTATGGGTGAGGGTACGGCGTAGGTTATGGGTTAGGGTTATGGTTAGTGTTAGGGTTATGGTACGGCTTAGGTTATGGGATAGGGTACAGGTGAGGGTATGGCATAGGGTAGGGGTTAGGGTTAGGTTTAGGGTTAGGGTTAGGGTTAGGGTACGCCTTAGGGTACGGGTGAGGGTATGGGTGAGGATACTGCGTAGGGTATTGGTTAGGGTTAGGGTACGGCTTAGGATACGGGTTAGGGTACGTGTTAGGGTATGGCGTACGCTATGGGTTAGGGTTAGGGTTAGGGTTAGGGTTAGGGTTAGGGTACGGCTTAGGGTACGGGTTAGGGTACGGGTGAGGTTACGGCGTAGGGTATAGTTTAGGGTTAGGGTTAGGGTTAGGGTACGGCTTAGGGTACGGGTTAGGGTACGGGTGAGGGTATGGCGTAGTGTATAGGTTAGGGTTAGGGTTAGGGTATGGCTTAGGGTACGGGTGAGGGTACGGGTGAGGGTACTGTGTAGGGTGTTGGTTATGGTTAGGGTACGGCTTAGGGTAAGGGTTAGGGTACGGGTGAGGGTATGGCGTAGTGTATAGGTTAGGGTTAGGGTTAGGGTTAGGGTACGGCTTAGGGTATGGGATAGGGTACGGGTGAGGGTACGGCGTAGGGTAGGGGTTAGGTTTAGGGTTAGGGTTAGTGTTAGGGTTAGGGTACGGCTTAGGGTATGGGATAGGTTACGGGTGAGTTTACGGCGTAGGGTAGGGGTTAGGGTTAGGTTTAGGGTTAGTGTTAGGTTTAGGGTACCGCTTAGGGTATGGGATAGGGTACGGCGTAGGGTAGCGGTTAGGGTTAGGGTTAGGGTTAGGGTTAGGGTACGGCTTAGGATACGGTTTAGGGTACGGGTGAGGGTACGGCGTAGGTTATGGGTTAGGGTTAGGGTTAGGGTTAGGGTTAGGGTTAGGGTTAGTTTTAGGGTTAGGGATTGGTTTAGGGTACGGGTTAGGATTAGCATACTTGTTCGGGTTAGGGTTTTGGTTAGGGTTAGGGTACGCGTTAGGGTTAGGGTATGGGTTAGGTTTAGGGTACACGTTAGGATTAGGGTATTTATTAAACCTATCCCACTCTCTAGATACCACTTAGCACGTAAAGGAATATTATTTGGAATTCAGCCATGGAGAAAATTTTAGTCACTAGGATAAGATAAGGAATAAACATATTATAAAAAAATCACATAAGGTTTTCTTTTTAACCTGTTCCTTAAAACACTAGTGTTTAGGAAATCTAATGGAGGCAAAAGCAGTAAAGGGTAGTTTAGGGTTAGGGTTAGGGTTAGGGTTAGGGTAGGGCTTAGGATACGGGTGAGGTTACTGGTGAGGGTACTGCGTAGGTTATTGGTTAGGGTTAGGGTACGGCTTAGGATACGGGTTAGGATATGGGTTAGGTTACGGCGTTGGGTATGGGTGAGGGTTAGGGTTAGGGTTAGGGTAAGGCTTTTGGTACGGGTTAGGGTACGGGTGAGGGTACGGCGTAGGGTAGGGGTTAGGGTTAGGTTTAGGGTTAGGGTACGGCTTAGGATACGGGTTAGGGTATGGGTGAGGGTACGGCGTAGCGTATGGGTTAGGGTTAGGGTTAGGGTTAGGGTTAGTTTTAGGGTTAGGGATTGGTTTAGGGTACGGGTTAGGATTAGCGTACGTGTTAGGGTTAGGGTTTAGGTTAGGGTTAGGGTACGCGTTAGGGTTAGGGTATGGGTTAGGGTTAGGGTACGCGTTAGGATTAGGGTATTTATTAAACCTATCCCACTCTCTAGATACCACTTAGCACGTAAAGGAATATTATTTAGGGTCCAGCCATGGAGAAGATTTTAGTCACTAGGATAAGATAAAGAATAAACACATTATAAAAAAATCACATTAGGATTTTCTTTTTAACCTGTTCCTTAAAACACTAGTGCTTAGGAAATCTAATGGAGGCAAAAGCAGTCAAGGGTAGTTTAGGGTTAGGGTTAGGGTTAGGGTTAGTGTTAGGGTTAGGGTACGGCTTAGGGTATGGGATAGGGTATGGGTGAGGGTACGGCATAGGGTAGGGTTTAGGGTTAGGGTTAGTGTTAGGGTTAGGGTTAGGGTATGGCTTAGGGTACGGGTGAGGGTACTGTGTAGGTCATTGGTTAGGGTTAGGTTAAGGCTTAGGATACAGGTTATTGTATGGGTTAGGGTACGGCGCAGGGTATGGGTAAGGGTTAGGGTTAGGGTTAGGGTTAGAGTTAGGGTACGGCTTAGGGTACGGGTTAGGGTACGGGTGAGGGTACGGCGTAGTGTATAGGTTAGGGTTAGGGTTAGGGTACGGCTTAGGGTACGGGTTAGGTTACGGGTGAGGGTACGGCGTAGGGTATGGGTTAGGGTTAGGGTTAGGGTTAGTGTTAGTGTTAGGGTTAGGGTACGGCTTAGCGTATGGGATAGGGTACGGGTTAGGGTACGGCGTAGGGTAGGGGTTAGGGTTAGAGTCAGGGTTAGGGTTGGGGTTAGGGTACGGCTTAGGGTACGGGTGAGGGTACTGCGTAGGGTATTGGTTAGGGTTAGGATATGGCTTAGGATACGGGTTAGGGTACGGGTTAGGGTATGGCGTAGGGTATGGGTTAGGGTTAGGGTTAGGGTACGTCTTAGAGTACGGGTTAGGGTACGGGTGAGGGTACGGCGTAGGGTAAGGGTTAAGGTTAGGGTTAGGGTTAGGGTTAGTTTTAGGGTTAGCGATTGGTTTAGGGTACGGGTTAGGATTAGCGTACGTGTTAGGGTTAGGTTTTGGGTTAGGGTTAGGGTACGCGTTAGGGTTAGGGTATGGGGTAGGGTTAGGGTACACGTTAGGATTAGGGTATTTATTAATCCTATCCCACTCTCTAGATACCACTTAGCACGTAAAGGAATATTATTAGGGATCCAGCCATGGAGAAGATTTTAGTCACTAGGATAAGATAAAGAATAAACACATTATAAAAAAATCACATTAGGATTTTCTTTTTAACCTGTTCCTTAAAACACTAGTGCTTAGGAAATCTAATAGAGGCAAAAGCAATCAAGGGTAGTTTAGGGTTAGGGTTAGGGTTAGGGTTAGTGTTAGGGTTAGGGTATGGCTTAGGGTACGGGTGAGGGTACGGGTGAGGGTACTGGGTAGGGTATTGGTTAGGGTTAGGGTACGGCTTAGGATACGTGTTAGGGTACGGGTTAGGGTACGGCGTAGAGTGTGGGTTAGGGTTAGGGTTAGTGTTAGGGTTAGGGTTACCGTACGTCTTAGGGTACGTGTTAGGGTACGGGTGAGGGTACGGCGTAGGTTATGGGTTAGGGTTAGGGTTAGGGTACGTCTTAGGATACGGGTTAGGGTATGGGTGAGGGTACGGCGTAGGTTATGGGTTAGGGTTATGGTTAGTGTTAGGGTTATGGTACGGCTTAGGTTATGGGATAGGGTACAGGTGAGGGTATGGCATAGGGTAGGGGTTAGGGTTAGGTTTAGGGTTAGGGTACGCCTTAGGGTACGGGTGAGGGTATGGGTGAGGATACTGCGTAGGGTATTGGTTAGGGTTAGGGTACGGCTTAGGATACGGGTTAGGGTACGTGTTAGGGTATGGCGTACGCTATGGGTTAGGGTTAGGGTTAGGGTTAGGGTTAGGGTACGGCTTAGGGTACGGGTTAGGGTACGGGTGAGGTTACGGCGTAGGGTATAGTTTAGGGTTAGGGTTAGGGTTAGGGTACGGCTTAGGGTACGGGTTAGGGTACGGGTGAGGGTATGGCGTAGTGTATAGGTTAGTGTTAGGGTTAGGGTATGGCTTAGGGTACGGGTGAGGGTACGGGTGAGGGTACTGTGTAGGGTGTTGGTTATGGTTAGGGTACGGCTTAGAATACGGGTTAGGGTACGGTTTAGGGTACGGCGTAGGGTATGGGTTAGGGTTAGGGTTAGGGTTAGGGTTAGGGTTAGGGTACGGCTTAGGGTACGGGTTAGGGTACGGGTGAGGGTACGGCGTAGTGTATAGGTTAGGGTTAGGGTTAGGGTTAGGGTACGGCTTAGGGTACGGGTTAGGGTACGGGTGAGGGTACGGCGTAGTGTATGGGTTAGGGTTAGGGTTAGGGTTAGGGTTAGTTTTAGGGTTAGGGATTGGTTTAGGGTACGGGTTAGGATTAGCGTACGTGTTAGGGTTAGGGTTTGGGTTAGGGTTAGGGTACGTGTTAGGGTTAGGGTATGGGTTAGGGTTAGGGTACACGTTATGATTAGGGTATTTATTAAACCTATCCCACTCTCTAGATACCACTTAGCACGTAAAGGAATATTATTTGGGGTCTAGCCATGGAGAAGATTTTAGTCACTAGGATCAGATAAAGAATAAACACATTATAAAAAAATCACATTAGGATTTTCTTTTTAACCTGTTCTTTAAAACACTAGTGTTTAGGAAATCTAAAGGAGGCAAAAGCAGTAAAGGGTAGTTTAGGGTTAGGGTTAGGGTTAGGGTTAGGGTAGGGCTTAGGATACGGGTGAGGGTACTGGTGAGGGTACTGCGTAGGTTATTGGTTAGGGTTAGGGTACGGCTTAGGATACGGGTTAGGATATGGGTTAGGTTACGGCGTTGGGTATGGGTGAAGGTTAGGGTTAGGGTTAGGGTAAGGCTTTGGGTACAGGTTAGGGTACGGGTGAGGGTACGGCGTAGGGTAGAGGTTAGGGTTAGGTTTAGGGTTAGGGTACGGCTTAGGATACGGGTTAGGGTATGGGTGAGGGTACGGCGTAGCGTATGGGTTAGGGTTAGGGTTAGGGTTAGGGTTAGTTTTAGGGTTAGGGATTGGTTTAGGGTACGGGTTAGGATTAGTGTACGTGTTAGGGTTAGGGTTTGGGTTAGGGTTAGGGTACGCAATAGGGTTAGGGTGTGGGTTAGGGTTAGGGTACACGTTAGGATTAGGGTATTTATTAAACCTATCCCACTCTCTAGATACCATTTAGCACGTAAAGGAATATTATTTAGGGTCCAGCCATGGAGAAGATTTTCGTTACTAGGATAAGATAAAGAATAAACACATTATAAAAAAATCACATTAGGATTTTCTTTTTAACCTGTTCCTTAAAACACTAGTGCTTAGGAAATCTAATGGAGGCAAAAGCAGTCAAGGGTAGTTTAGGGTTAGGGTTAGGGTTAGGGTTAGTGTTAGGGTTAGGGTACGGCTTAGGGTATGGGATAGGGTACGGGTGAGGGTACGGCGTAGGGTAGGGGTTAGGGTTAGGGTTAGTGTTAGGGTTAGGGTTAGGGTATGGCTTAGGGTACGGGTGAGGGTACTGTGTAGGTCATTGGTTAGGGTTAGGTTAAGGCTTAGGATACAGGTTATTGTATGGGTTAGGGTACGGTGCAGGGTATGGGTAAGGGTTAGGGTTAGGGTTAGAGTTAGGGTACGGCTTAGGGTACGGGTTAGGGTACGGGTGAGGGTACGGCGTAGTGTATAGGTTAGGGTTAGGGTTAGGGTACGGCTTACGGTACGGGTTAGGTTACGGGTGAGGGTACGGCGTAGGGTATGGTTTAGGGTTAGGGTTAGGGTTAGTGTTAGTGTTAGGGTTAGGGTACGGCTTAGCGTATGGGATAGGGTACGGGTGAGGGTACGGCGTAGGGTAGGGGTTAGGGTTAGAGTTAGGGTTAGGGTTGGGGTTAGGGTACGGCTTAGGGTACGGGTGAGGGTACGGGTGAGGGTACTGCGTAGGGTATTGGTTAGGGTTAGGATATGGCTTAGGATACGGGTTAGTGTACGGGTTAGGGTATGGCGTAGGGTATGGGTTAGGGTTAGGGTTAGGGTTAGGGTTAGGGTTAGGGTACGGCTTAGGATACGGGTTAGGGTACGGGTGAGGGTACGGCGTAGTGTATGGGTTAGGGTTAGTGTTAGGGTACGTCTTAGGGTACGGGTTAGGGTACGGGTGAGGGTACGGTGTAGGGTAAGGGTTAGGGTTAGGGTTAGGGTTAGGGTTAGTTTTAGGGTTAGGGTTTGGTTTAGGGTACGGGTTAGGATTAGCGTACGTGTTAGGGTTAGCTTTTGGGTTAGGGTTAGGGTACGCGTTAGGGTTAGGGTATGGGTTAGGGTTAGGGTACACGTTAGGATTAGGGTATTTATTAAACCTATCCCACTCTCTAGATACCACTTAGCACGTAACGAATATTATTAGGGATACAGCCATGGAGAAGATTTTAGTCACTAGGATAAGATAAAGAATAAACACATTATAAAAAAATCACATTAGTATTTTCTTTTTAACCTGTTCCTTAAAACACTAGTGCTTAGGAAATCTAATAGAGGCAAAAGCAATCAAGGGTAGTTTAGGGTTAGGGTTAGGGTTAGGGTTAGTGTTAGGGTTAGGGTATGGCTTAGGGTACGGGTGAGGGTACGGGTGAGGGTACTGGGTAGGGTATTGGTTAGGGTTAGGGTACGGCTTAGGATACGTGTTAGGGTACGGGTTAGGGTACGGCGTAGAGTGTGGGTTAGGGTTAGGGTTAGTGTTAGGGTTAGGGTTACCGTACGTCTTAGGGTACGTGTTAGGGTACGGGTGAGGGTAGGGCGTAGGTTATGGGTTAGGGTTAGGGTTAGGGTTAGGGTTAGGGTACGTCTTAGGATACGGGTTAGGGTATGGGTGAGGGTACGGCGTAGGTTATGGGTTAGGGTTATGGTTAGTGTTAGGGTTATGGTACGGCTTAGGTTATGGGATAGGGTACAGGTGAGGGTATGGCATAGGGTAGGGGTTAGGGTTAGGTTTAGGGTTAGGGTTAGGGTTAGGGTACGCCTTAGGGTACGGGTGAGGGTATGGGTGAGGATACTGCGTAGGGTATTGGTTAGGGTTAGGGTACGGCTTAGGATACGGGTTAGGGTACGTGTTAGGGTATGGCGTACGCTATGGGTTAGGGTTAGGGTTAGGGTTAGGGTTAGGGTTAGGGTACGGCTTAGGGTACGGGTTAGGGTACGGGTGAGGTTACGGCGTAGGGTATAGTTTAGGGTTAGGGTTAGGGTTAGGGTACGGCTTAGGGTACGGGTTAGGGTACGGGTGAGGGTATGGCGTAGTGTATAGGTTAGGGTTAGGGTTAGGGTATGGCTTAGGGTACGGGTGAGGGTACGGGTGAGGGTACTGTGTAGGGTGTTGGTTATGGTTAGGGTACGGCTTAGAATACGGGTTAGGGTACGGTTTAGGGTACGGGTGAGGGTACGGCGTAGTGTATAGGTTAGGGTTAGGGTTAGGGTTAGGGTACGTCTTAGGGTACGGGTTAGGGTACGGGTGAGGGTACGGCGTAGTGTATGGGTTAGGGTTAGGGTTAGGGTTAGGGTTAGTTTTAGGGTTAGGGATTGGTTTAGGGTACGGGTTAGGATTAGCGTACGTGTTAGGGTTTGGGTTTGGGTTAGGGTTAGGGTACGTGTTAGGGTTAGGGTATGGGTTAGGGTTAGGGTACACGTTATGATTAGGGTATTTATTAAACCTATCCCACTCTCTAGATACCACTTAGCACGTAAAGGAATATTATTTGGGGTCCAGCCATGGAGAAGATTTTAGTCAATAGGATAAGATAAAGAATAAACACATTATAAAAAAATCACATTAGGATTTTCTTTTTAACCTGTTCTTTAAAACACTAGTGTTTAGGAAATCTAAAGGAGGCAAAAGCAGTAAAGGGTAGTTTAGGGTTAGGGTTAGGGTTAGGGTTAGGGTAGGGCTTAGGATACGGGTGAGGGTACTGGTGAGGGTACTGCGTAGGTTATTGGTTAGGGTTAGGGTACGGCTTAGGATACGGGTTAGGATATGGGTTAGGTTACGGCGTTGGGTATGGGTGAGGGTTAGGGTTAGGGTTAGGGTAAGGCTTTGGGTACGGGTTAGGGTACGGGTGAGGGTACGGCGTAGGGTAGAGGTTAGGGTTAGGTTTAGGGTTAGGGTACGGCTTAGGATACGGGTTAGGGTATGGGTGAGGGTACGGCGTAGCGTATGGGTTAGGGTTAGGGTTAGGGTTAGGGTTAGTTTTAGGGTTAGGGATTGGTTTAGGGTACGGGTTAGGATTAGTGTACGTGTTAGGGTTAGGGTTTGGGTTAGGGTTAGGGTACGCAATAGGGTTAGGGTATGGGTTAGGGTTAGGGTACACGTTAGGATTAGGGTATTTATTAAACCTATCCCACTCTCTAGATACCACTTAGCACGTAACGAATATTATTAGGGATACAGCCATGGAGAAGATTTTAGTCACTAGGATAAGATAAAGAATAAACACATTATAAAAAAATCACATTAGTATTTTCTTTTTAACCTGTTCCTTAAAACACTAGTGCTTCGGAAATCTAATAGAGGCAAAAGCAATCAAGGGTAGTTTAGGGTTAGGGTTAGGGTTAGGGTTAGTGTTAGGTTTAGGGTACGGCTTAGGGTATGGGATAGGGTACGGGTGAGGGTACGGCGTAGGGTAGGGGTTAGGGTTAGGGTTAGGGTTAGGGTACGGCTTAGGGTACGGGTGAGGGTACGGGTGAGGGTACTGTTTAGGGTTTTGGTTATGGTTAGGGTACGGCTTAGAATACGGGTTAGGGTACGGTTTAGGGTACGGCGTAGGGTATGGGTTAGGGTTAGGGTTAGGGTTAGGGTTAGGGTTAGGGTACGGCTTAGGGTACGGGTTAGGGTACGGGTGAGGGTACGGCGTAGGTTATGGGTTAGGGTTAGGGTTAGGGTTAGGGTTAGTTTTAGGGTTAGGGATTGGTTTAGGGTAAGGTTTAGGATTAGCATACTTGTTCGGGTTAGGGTTTTGGTTACGGTTAGGGTACGCGTTAGGGTTAGGGTATGGGTTAGGTTTAGGGTACACGTTAGGATTAGGGTATTTATTAAACCTATCCCACTCTCTAGATACCACTTAGCACGTAAAGGAATATTATTTAGGGTCCAGCCATGGAGAAGATTTTCGTCACTAGGATAAGATAAAGAATAAACACATTATAAAAAAATCACATTAGGATTTTCTTTTTAACCTGTTCCTTAAAACACTCGTGCTTAGGAATTCTAATGGAGGCAAAAGCAGTCAAGGGTAGTTTAGGGTTAGGGTTAGGGTTAGGGTTAGTGTTAGGGTTAGGGTACGGCTTAGGGTATGGGATAGGGTATGGGTGAGGGTACGGCATAGGGTAGGGTTTAGGGTTAGGGTTAGTGTTAGGGTTAGGGTCAGGGTATGGCTTAGGGTACGGGTGAGGGTACTGTGTAGGTCATTGGTTAGGGTTAGGTTAAGGCTTAGGATACAGGTTATTGTATGGGTTAGGGTACGGCGCAGGGTATGGGTAAGGGTTAGGGTTAGGGTTAGGGTTAGAGTTAGGGTACGGCTTAGGGTACGGGTTAGGGTACGGGTGAGGGTATGGCGTAGTGTATAGGTTAGGGTTAGGGTTAGGGTACGGCTTAGGGTACGGGTTAGGTTACGGGTGAGGGTACGGCGTAGGGTATGGGTTAGGGTTAGGGTTAGGGTTAGTGTTAGTGTTAGGGTTAGGGTACGGCTTAGTGTATGGGATAGGGTACGGGTGAGGGTACGGCGTAGGGTAGGGGTTAGGGTTAGAGTCAGGGTTAGGGTTGGGGTTAGGGTACGGCTTAGGGTACGGGTGAGGGTACGGGTGAGGGTACTGCGTAGGGTATTGGTTAGGGTTAGGATATGGCTTAGGATACGGGTTAGGGTACGGGTTAGGGTACGGCGTAGGGTATGGGTTAGGGTTAGGGTTAGGGTTAGGGTTAGGGTTAGGGTACGGCTTAGGATACGGGTTAGAGTACGGGTGAGGGTACGGCGTAGCGCATGGGTTAGGGTTAGGGTTAGGGTACGTCTTACAGTACGGGTTAGGGTACGGGTGAGGGTACGGCGTAGGGTAAGGGTTAAGGTTAGGGTTAGGGTTAGGGTTAGTTTTAGGTTTAGCGATTGGTTTAGGGTACGGGTTAGGATTAGCGTACGTGTTAGGGTTAGGTTTTGGGTTAGGGTTAGGGTACGCGTTAGGGTTAGGGTATGGGGTAGGGTTAGGGTACACGTTAGGATTAGGGTATTTATTAAACCTATCCCACTCTCTAGATACCACTTAGCACGTAAAGGAATATTATTAGGGATCCAGCCATGGAGAAGATTTTAGTCACTAGGATAAGATAAAGAATAAACACATTATAAAAAAATCACATTAGGATTTTCTTTTTAACCTGTTCCTTAAAACACTAGTGCTTAGGAAATCTAATAGAGGCAAAAGCAATCAAGGGTAGTTTAGGGTTAGGGTTAGGGTTAGGGTTAGTGTTAGGGTTAGGGTATGGCTTAGGGTACGGGTGAGGGTACGGGTGAGGGTACTGGGTAGGGTATTGGTTAGGGTTAGGGTACGGCTTAGGATACGTGTTAGGGTACGGGTTAGGGTACGGCGTAGAGTGTGGGTTAGGGTTAGGGTTAGTGTTAGGGTTAGGGTTACCGTACGTCTTAGGGTACGTGTTAGGGTACGGGTGAGGGTAGGGCGTAGGTTATGGGTTAGGGATAGGGTTAGGGTTAGGGTTAGGGTACGTCTTAGGATACGGGTTAGGGTATGGGTGAGGGTACGGCGTAGGTTATGGGTTAGGGTTATGGTTAGTGTTAGGGTTATGGTACGGCTTAGGTTATGGGATAGGGTACAGGTGAGGGTATGGCATAGGGTAGGGGTTAGGGTTAGGTTTAGGGTTAGGGTTAGGGTTAGGGTACGCCTTAGGGTACGGGTGAGGGTATGGGTGAGGATACTGCGTAGGGTATTGGTTAGGGTTAGGGTACGGCTTAGGATACGGGTTAGGGTACGTGTTAGGGTATGGCGTACGCTATGGGTTAGGGTTAGGGTTAGGGTTAGGGTTAGGGTTAGGGTACGGCTTAGGGTACGGGTTAGGGTACGGGTGAGGTTACGGCGTAGGGTATAGTTTAGGGTTAGGGTTAGGGTTAGGGTACGGCTTAGGGTACGGGTTAGGGTACGGGTGAGGGTATGGCGTAGTGTATAGGTTAGGGTTAGGGTTAGGGTATGGCTTAGGGTACGGGTGAGGGTACGGGTGAGGGTACTGTGTAGGGTGTTGGTTATGGTTAGGGTACGGCTTAGAATACGGGTTAGGGTACGGTTTAGGGTACGGCGTAGGGTATGGGTTAGGGTTAGGGTTAGGGTTAGGGTACGGCTTAGGGTACGGGTTAGGGTACGGGTGAGGGTACGGCGTAGTGTATAGGTTAGGGTTAGGGTTAGGGTTAGGGTACGTCTTAGGGTACGGGTTAGGGTACGGGTGAGGGTACGGCGTAGTGTATGGGTTAGGGTTAGGGTTAGGGTTAGGGTTAGTTTTAGGGTTAGGGATTGGTTTAGGGTACGGGTTAGGATTAGCGTACGTGTTAGGGTTAGGGTTTGGGTTAGGGTTAGGGTACGTGTTAGGGTTAGGGTATGGGTTAGGGTTAGGGTACACGTTATGATTAGGGTATTTATTAAACCTATCCCACTCTCTAGATACCACTTAGCACGTAAAGGAATATTATTTGGGGTCCAGCCATGGAGAAGATTTTAGTCAATAGGATAAGATAAAGAATAAACACATTATAAAAAAATCACATTAGGATTTTCTTTTTAACCTGTTCTTTAAAACACTAGTGTTTAGGAAATCTAAAGGAGGCAAAAGCAGTAAAGGGTAGTTTAGGGTTAGGGTTAGGGTTAGGGTTAGGGTAGGGCTTAGGATACGGGTGAGGGTACTGGTGAGGGTACTGCGTAGGTTATTGGTTAGGGTTAGGGTACGGCTTAGGATACGGGTTAGGATATGGGTTAGGTTACGGCGTTGGGTATGGGTGAGGGTTAGGGTTAGGGTTAGGGTAAGGCTTTGGGTACGGGTTAGGGTACGGGTGAGGGTACGGCGTAGGGTAGAGGTTAGGGTTAGGTTTAGGATTAGGGTACGGCTTAGGATACGGGTTAGGGTATGGGTGAGGGTACGGCGTAGCGTATGGGTTAGGGTTAGGGTTAGGGTTAGGGTTAGTTTTAGGGTTAGGGATTGGTTTAGGGTACGGGTTAGGATTAGTGTACGTGTTAGGGTTAGGGTTTGGGTTAGGGTTAGGGTACGCAATAGGGTTAGGGTATGGGTTAGGGTTAGGGTACACGTTAGGATTAGGGTATTTATTAAACCTATCCCACTCTCTAGATACCACTTAGCACGTAACGAATATTATTAGGGATACAGCCATGGAGAAGATTTTAGTCACTAGGATAAGATAAAGAATAAACACATTATAAAAAAATCACATTAGTATTTTCTTTTTAACCTGTTCCTTAAAACACTAGTGCTTCGGAAATCTAATAGAGGCAAAAGCAATCAAGGGTAGTTTAGGGTTAGGGTTAGGGTTAGGGTTAGTGTTAGGTTTAGGGTACGGCTTAGGGTATGGGATAGGGTACGGGTGAGGGTACGGCGTAGGGTAGGGGTTAGGGTTAGGGTTAGGGTTAGGGTACGGCTTAGGGTACGGGTGAGGGTACGGGTGAGGGTACTGTTTAGGGTTTTGGTTATGGTTAGGGTACGGCTTAGAATACGGGTTAGGGTACGGTTTAGGGTACGGCGTAGGGTATGGGTTAGGGTTAGGGTTAGGGTTAGGGTTAGGGTTAGGGTACGGCTTAGGGTACGGGTTAGGGTACGGGTGAGGGTACGGCGTAGGTTATGGGTTAGGGTTAGGGTTAGGGTTAGGGTTAGTTTTAGGGTTAGGGATTGGTTTAGGGTAAGGTTTAGGATTAGCATACTTGTTCGGGTTAGGGTTTTGGTTACGGTTAGGGTACGCGTTAGGGTTAGGGTATGGGTTAGGTTTAGGGTACACGTTAGGATTAGGGTATTTATTAAACCTATCCCACTCTCTAGATACCACTTAGCACGTAAAGGAATATTATTTAGGGTCCAGCCATGGAGAAGATTTTCGTCACTAGGATAAGATAAAGAATAAACACATTATAAAAAAATCACATTAGGATTTTCTTTTTAACCTGTTCCTTAAAACACTCGTGCTTAGGAATTCTAATGGAGGCAAAAGCAGTCAAGGGTAGTTTAGGGTTAGGGTTAGGGTTAGGGTTAGTGTTAGGGTTAGGGTACGGCTTAGGGTATGGGATAGGGTATGGGTGAGGGTACGGCATAGGGTAGGGTTTAGGGTTAGGGTTAGTGTTAGGGTTAGGGTCAGGGTATGGCTTAGGGTACGGGTGAGGGTACTGTGTAGGTCATTGGTTAGGGTTAGGTTAAGGCTTAGGATACAGGTTATTGTATGGGTTAGGGTACGGCGCAGGGTATGGGTAAGGGTTAGGGTTAGGGTTAGGGTTAGAGTTAGGGTACGGCTTAGGGTACGGGTTAGGGTACGGGTGAGGGTACGGCGTAGTGTATAGGTTAGGGTTAGGGTTAGGGTACGGCTTAGGGTACGGGTTAGGTTACGGGTGAGGGTACGGCGTAGGGTATGGGTTAGGGTTAGGGTTAGGGTTAGTGTTAGTGTTAGGGTTAGGGTACGGCTTAGTGTATGGGATAGGGTACGGGTGAGGGTACGGCGTAGGGTAGGGGTTAGGGTTAGAGTCAGGGTTAGGGTTGGGGTTAGGGTACGGCTTAGGGTACGGGTGAGGGTACGGGTGAGGGTACTGCGTAGGGTATTGGTTAGGGTTAGGATATGGCTTAGGATACGGGTTAGGGTACGGGTTAGGGTATGGCGTAGGGTATGGGTTAGGGTTAGGGTTAGGGTTAGGGTTAGGGTTAGGGTACGGCTTAGGATACGGGTTAGAGTACGGGTGAGGGTACGGCGTAGCGTATGGGTTAGGGTTAGGGTTAGGGTACGTCTTACAGTACGGGTTAGGGTACGGGTGAGGGTACGGCGTAGGGTAAGGGTTAAGGTTAGGGTTAGGGTTAGGGTTAGTTTTAGGTTTAGCGATTGGTTTAGGGTACGGGTTAGGATTAGCGTACGTGTTAGGGTTAGGTTTTGGGTTAGGGTTAGGGTACGCGTTAGGGTTAGGGTATGGGGTAGGGTTAGGGTACACGTTAGGATTAGGGTATTTATTAAACCTATCCCACTCTCTAGATACCACTTAGCACGTAAAGGAATATTATTAGGGATCCAGCCATGGAGAAGATTTTAGTCACTAGGATAAGATAAAGAATAAACACATTATAAAAAAATCACATTAGGATTTTCTTTTTAACCTGTTCCTTAAAACACTAGTGCTTAGGAAATCTAATAGAGGCAAAAGCAATCAAGGGTAGTTTAGGGTTAGGGTTAGGGTTAGGGTTAGTGTTAGGGTTAGGGTATGGCTTAGGGTACGGGTGAGGGTACGGGTGAGGGTACTGGGTAGGGTATTGGTTAGGGTTAGGGTACGGCTTAGGATACGTGTTAGGGTACGGGTTAGGGTACGGCGTAGAGTGTGGGTTAGGGTTAGGGTTAGTGTTAGGGTTAGGGTTACCGTACGTCTTAGGGTACGTGTTAGGGTACGGGTGAGGGTAGGGCGTAGGTTATGGGTTAGGGATAGGGTTAGGGTTAGGGTTAGGGTACGTCTTAGGATACGGGTTAGGGTATGGGTGAGGGTACGGCGTAGGTTATGGGTTAGGGTTATGGTTAGTGTTAGGGTTATGGTACGGCTTAGGTTATGGGATAGGGTACAGGTGAGGGTATGGCATAGGGTAGGGGTTAGGGTTAGGTTTAGGGTTAGGGTTAGGGTTAGGGTACGCCTTAGGGTACGGGTGAGGGTATGGGTGAGGATACTGCGTAGGGTATTGGTTAGGGTTAGGGTACGGCTTAGGATACGGGTTAGGGTACGTGTTAGGGTATGGCGTACGCTATGGGTTAGGGTTAGGGTTAGGGTTAGGGTTAGGGTTAGGGTACGGCTTAGGGTACGGGTTAGGGTACGGGTGAGGTTACGGCGTAGGGTATAGTTTAGGGTTAGGGTTAGGGTTAGGGTACGGCTTAGGGTACGGGTTAGGGTACGGGTGAGGGTATGGCGTAGTGTATAGGTTAGGGTTAGGGTTAGGGTATGGCTTAGGGTACGGGTGAGGGTACGGGTGAGGGTACTGTGTAGGGTGTTGGTTATGGTTAGGGTACGGCTTAGAATACGGGTTAGGGTACGGTTTAGGGTACGGCGTAGGGTATGGGTTAGGGTTAGGGTTAGGGTTAGGGTACGGCTTAGGGTACGGGTTAGGGTACGGGTGAGGGTACGGCGTAGTGTATAGGTTAGGGTTAGGGTTAGGGTTAGGGTACGTCTTAGGGTACGGGTTAGGGTACGGGTGAGGGTACGGCGTAGTGTATGGGTTAGGGTTAGGGTTAGGGTTAGGGTTAGTTTTAGGGTTAGGGATTGGTTTAGGGTACGGGTTAGGATTAGCGTACGTGTTAGGGTTAGGGTTTGGGTTAGGGTTAGGGTACGTGTTAGGGTTAGGGTATGGGTTAGGGTTAGGGTACACGTTATGATTAGGGTATTTATTAAACCAATCCCACTCTCTAGATACCACTTAGCACGTAAAGGAATATTATTTGGGGTCCAGCCATGGAGAAGATTTTAGTCAATAGGATAAGATAAAGAATAAACACATTATAAAAAATCACATTAGGATTTTCTTTTTAACCTGTTCTTTAAAACACTAGTGTTTAGGAAATCTAAAGGAGGCAAAAGCAGTAAAGGGTAGTTTAGGGTTAGGGTTAGGGTTAGGGTTAGGGTAGGGCTTAGGATACGGGTGAGGGTACTGGTGAGGGTACTGCGTAGGTTATTGGTTAGGGTTAGGGTACGGCTTAGGATACGGGTTAGGATATGGGTTAGGTTACGGCGTTGGGTATGGGTGAGGGTTAGGGTTAGGGTTAGGGTAAGGCTTTGGGTACGGGTTAGGGTACGGGTGAGTGTACGGCGTAGGGTAGAGGTTAGGGTTAGGTTTAGGGTTAGGGTACGGCTTAGGATACGGGTTAGGGTATGGGTGAGGGTACGGCGTAGCGTATGGGTTAGGGTTAGGGTTAGGGTTAGGGTTAGTTTTAGGGTTAGGGATTGGTTTATGGTACGGGTTAGGATTAGTGTACGTGTTAGGGTTAGGGTTTGGGTTAGGGTTAGGGTACGCAATAGGGTTAGGGTATGGGTTAGGGTTAGGGTACACGTTAGGATTAGGGTATTTATTAAACCTATCCCACTCTCTAGATACCACTTAGCACGTAACGAATATTATTAGGGATACAGCCATGGAGAAGATTTTAGTCACTAGGATAAGATAAAGAATAAACACATTATAAAAAAATCACATTAGTATTTTCTTTTTAACCTGTTCCTTAAAACACTAGTGCTTAGGAAATCTAATAGAGGCAAAAGCAATCAAGGGTAGTTTAGTGTTAGGGTTAGGGTTAGGGTTAGTGTTAGGTTTAGGGTACGGCTTAGGGTATGGGATAGGGTACGGGTGAGGGTACGGCGTAGGGTAGGGGTTAGGGTTAGGGTTAGGGTTAGGGTACGGCTTAGGGTACGGGTGAGGGTACGGGTGAGGGTACTGTTTAGGGTTTTGTTTATGGTTAGGGTACGGCTTAGAATACGGGTTAGGGTACGGTTTAGGGTACGGCGTAGGGTATGGGTTAGGGTTAGGGTTAGGGTTAGGGTTAGGGTACGGCTTAGGGTACGGGTTAGGGTACGGGTGAGGGTACGGCGTAGGTTATGGGTTAGGGTTAGGGTTAGGGTTAGGGTTAGTTTTAGGGTTAGGGATTGGTTTAGGGTAAGGTTTAGGATTAGCATACTTGTTCGGGTTAGGGTTTTGGTTACGGTTAGGGTACGCGTTAGGGTTAGGGTATGGGTTAGGTTTAGGGTACACGTTAGGATTAGGGTATTTATTAAACCTATCCCACTCTCTAGATACCACTTAGCACGTAAAGGAATATTATTTAGGGTCCAGCCATGGAGAAGATTTTCGTCACTAGGATAAGATAAAGAATAAACACATTATAAAAAAATCACATTAGGATTTTCTTTTTAACCTGTTCCTTAAAACACTCGTGCTTAGGAATTCTAATGGAGGCAAAAGCAGTCAAGGGTAGTTTAGGGTTAGGGTTAGGGTTAGGGTTAGTGTTAGGGTTAGGGTACGGCTTAGGGTATGGGATAGGGTATGGGTGAGGGTACGGCATAGGGTAGGGTTTAGGGTTAGGGTTAGTGTTAGGGTTAGGGTCAGGGTATGGCTTAGGGTACGGGTGAGGGTACTGTGTAGGTCATTGGTTAGGGTTAGGTTAAGGCTTAGGATACAGGTTATTGTATGGGTTAGGGTACGGCGCAGGGTATGGGTAAGGGTTAGGGTTAGGGTTAGGGTTAGAGTTAGGGTACGGCTTAGGGTACGGGTTAGGGTACGGGTGAGGGTACGGCGTAGTGTATAGGTTAGGGTTAGGGTTAGGGTACGGCTTAGGGTACGGGTTAGGTTACGGGTGAGGGTACGGCGTAGGGTATGGGTTAGGGTTAGGGTTAGGGTTAGTGTTAGTGTTAGGGTTAGGGTACGGCTTAGCGTATGGGATAGGGTACGGGTGAGGGTACGGCGTAGGGTAGGGGTTAGGGTTAGAGTCAGGGTTAGGGTTGGGGTTAGGGTACGGCTTAGGGTACGGGTGAGGGTACGGGTGAGGGTACTGCGTAGGGTATTGTTTAGGGTTAGGATATGGCTTAGGATACGGGTTAGGGTACGGGTTAGGGTATGGCGTAGGGTATGGGTTAGGGTTAGGGTTAGGGTTAGGGTTAGGGTTAGGGTACGGCTTAGGATACGGGTTAGAGTACGGGTGAGGGTACGGCGTAGCGTATGGGTTAGGGTTAGGGTTAGGGTACGTCTTACAGTACGGGTTAGGGTACGGGTGAGGGTACGGCGTAGGGTAAGGGTTAAGGTTAGGGTTAGGGTTAGGGTTAGTTTTAGGGTTAGCGATTGGTTTAGGGTACGGGTTAGGATTAGCGTACGTGTTAGGGTTAGGTTTTGGGTTAGGGTTAGGGTACGCGTTAGGGTTAGGGTATGGGGTAGGGTTAGGGTACACGTTAGGATTAGGGTATTTATTAAACCTATCCCACTCTCTAGATACCACTTAGCACGTAAAGGAATATTATTAGGGATCCAGCCATGGAGAAGATTTTAGTCACTAGGATAAGATAAAGAATAAACACATTATAAAAAAATCACATTAGGATTTTCTTTTTAACCTGTTCCTTAAAACACTAGTGCTTAGGAAATCTAATAGAGGCAAAAGCAATCAAGGGTAGTTTAGGGTTAGGGTTAGGGTTAGGGTTAGTGTTAGGTTTAGGGTATGGCTTAGGGTACGGGTGAGGGTACGGGTGAGGGTACTGGGTAGGGTATTGGTTAGGGTTAGGGTACGTCTTAGGATACGTGTTAGGGTACGGGTTAGGGTACGGCGTAGAGTGTGGGTTAGGGTTAGGGTTAGTGTTAGGGTTAGGGTTACCGTACGTCTTAGGGTACGTGTTAGGGTACAGGTGAGGGTACGGCGTAGGTTATGGGATAGGGTTAGGGTTAGGGTTAGGGTTAGGGTACGTCTTAGGATACGGGTTAGGGTATGGGTGAGGGTACGGCGTAGGTTATGGGTTAGGGTTATGGTTAGTGTTAGGGTTATGGTACGGCTTAGGTTATGGGATAGGGTACAGGTGAGGGTATGGCATAGGGTAGGGGATAGGGTTAGGTTTAGGGTTAGGGTTAGGGTTAGGGTACGCCTTAGGGTACGGGTGAGGGTATGGGTGAGGATACTGCGTAGGGTATTGGTTAGGGTTAGGGTACGGCTTAGGATACGTGTTAGGGTACGTGTTAGGGTATGGCGTACGCTATGGGTTAGGGTTAGGGTTAGGGTTAGGGTTAGGGTTAGGGTACGGCTTAGGGTACGGGTTAGGGTACGGGTGAGGTTACGGCGTAGGGTATAGTTTAGGGTTAGGGTTAGGGTTAGGGTACGGCTTAGGGTACGGGTTAGGGTACGGGTGAGGGTATGGCGTAGTGTATAGGTTAGGGTTAGGGTTAGGGTATGGCTTAGGGTACGGGTGAGGGTACGGGTGAGGGTACTGTGTAGGGTGTTGGTTATGGTTAGGGTACGGCTTAGAATACGGGTTAGGGTACGGTTTAGGGTACGGCGTAGGGTATGGGTTAGGGTTAGGGTTAGGGTTAGGGTACGGCTTAGGGTACGGGTTAGGGTACGGGTGAGGGTACGGCGTAGTGTATAGGTTAGGGTTAGGGTTAGGGTTAGGGTACGGCTTAGGGTACGGGTTAGGGTACGGGTGAGGGTACGGCATAGTGTATGGGTTAGGGTTAGGGTTAGGGTTAGGGTTAGTTTTAGGGTTAGGGATTGGTTTAGGGTACGGGTTAGGATTAGCGTACGTGTTAGGGTTAGGGTTTGGGTTAGGGTTAGGGTACGTGTTAGGGTTAGGGTATGGGTTAGGGTTAGGGTACACGTTATGATTAGGGTATTTATTAAACCTATCCCACTCTCTAGATACCACTTAGCACGTAAAGGAATATTATTTGGGGTCCAGCCATGGAGAAGATTTTAGTCACTAGGATAAGATAAAGAATAAACACATTATAAAAAAATCACATTAGGATTTTCTTTTTAACCTGTTCTTTAAAACACTAGTGTTTAGGAAATCTAAAGGAGGCAAAAGCAGTAAAGGGTAGTTTAGGGTTAGGGTTAGGGTTAGGGTTAGGGTAGGGCTTAGGATACGGGTGAGGGTACTGGTGAGGGTACTGCGTAGGTTATTGGTTAGGGTTAGGGTACGGCTTAGGATACGGGTTAGGATATGGGTTAGGTTACGGCGTTGGGTATGGGTGAGGGTTAGGGTTAGGGTTAGGGTAAGGCTTTGGGTACGGGTTAGGGTACGGGTGAGGGTACGGCGTAGGGTAGAGGTTAGGGTTAGGTTTAGGGTTAGGGTACGGCTTAGGATACGGGTTAGGGTATGGGTGAGGGTACGGCGTAGCGTATGGGTTAGGGTTAGGGTTAGGGTTAGGGTTAGTTTTAGGGTTAGGGATTGGTTTAGGGTACGGGTTAGGATTAGTGTACGTGTTAGGGTTAGGGTTTGGGTTAGGGTTAGGGTACGCAATAGGGTTAGGGTGTGGGTTAGGGTTAGGGTACACGTTAGGATTAGGGTATTTATTAAACCTATCCCACTCTCTAGATACCATTTAGCACGTAAAGGAATATTATTTAGGGTCCAGCCATGGAGAAGATTTTCGTTACTAGGATAAGATAAAGAATAAACACATTATAAAAAAATCACATTAGGATTTTCTTTTTAACCTGTTCCTTAAAACACTAGTGCTTAGGAAATCTAATGGAGGCAAAAGCAGTCAAGGGTAGTTTAGGGTTAGGGTTAGGGTTAGGGTTAGTGTTAGGGTTAGGGTACAGCTTAGGGTATGGGATAGGGTACGGGTGAGGGTACGGCGTAGGGTAGGGGTTAGGGTTAGGGTTAGTCTTAGGGTTAGGGTTAGGGTATGGCTTAGGGTACGGGTGAGGGTACTGTGTAGGTCATTGGTTAGGGTTAGGTTAAGGCTTAGGATACAGGTTATTGTATGGGTTAGGGTACGGTGCAGGGTATGGGTAAGGGTTAGGGTTAGGGTTAGGGTTAGAGTTAGGGTACGGCTTAGGGTACGGGTTAGGGTACGGGTGAGGGTACGGCGTAGTGTATAGGTTAGGGTTAGGGTTAGGGTACGGCTTAGGGTACGGGTTAGGTTACGGGTGAGGGTACGGCGTAGGGTATCGTTTAGGGTTAGGGTTAGGGTTAGTGTTAGTGTTAGGGTTAGGGTACGGCTTAGCGTATGGGATAGGGTACGGGTGAGGGTACGGCGTAGGGTAGGGGTTAGGGTTAGAGTTAGGGTTAGGGTTGGGGTTAGGGTACGGCTTAGGGTACGGGTGAGGGTACGGGTGAGGGTACTGCGTAGGGTATTGGTTAGGGTTAGGATATGGCTTAGGATACTGGTTAGTGTACGGGTTAGGGTATGGCGTAGGGTATGGGTTAGGGTTAGGGTTAGGGTTAGGGTTAGGGTTAGGGTTAGGGTACGGCTTAGGATACGGGTTAGGGTACGGGTGAGGGTACGGCGTAGTGTATGGGTTAGGGTTAGTGTTAGGGTACGTCTTAGGGTACGGGTTAGGGTACGGGTGAGGGTACGGTGTAGGGTAAGGGTTAGGGTTAGGGTTAGGGTTAGGGTTAGTTTTAGGGTTAGGGTTTGGTTTAGGGTACGGGTTAGGATTAGCGTACGTGTTAGGGTTAGCTTTTGGGTTAGGGTTAGGGTACGCGTTAGGGTTACGGTATGGGTTAGGGTTAGGGTACACGTTAGGATTATGGTATTTATTAAACCTATCCCACTCTCTAGATACCACTTAGCACGTAACGAATATTATTAGGGATACAGCCATGGAGAAGATTTTAGTCACTAGGATAAGATAAAGAATAAACACATTATAAAAAAATCACATTAGTATTTTCTTTTTAACCTGTTCCTTAAAACACTAGTGCTTAGGAAATCTAACAGAGGCAAAAGCAATCAAGGGTAGTTTAGGGTTAGGGTTAGGGTTAGGGTTAGTGTTAGGTTTAGGGTAGGGCTTAGGGTATGGGATAGGGTACGGGTGAGGGTACGGCGTAGGGTAGGGGTTAGGGTTAGGGTTAGGGTTAGGGTACGGCTTAGGGTACGGGTGAGGGTACTGTTTAGGGTATTGGTTATGGTTAGGGTACGGCTTAGAATACGGGTTAGGGTACGGTTTAGGGTACGGCGTAGGGTATGGTTTAGGGTTAGGGTTAGAGTTAGGGTTAGGGTTAGGGTACGGCTTAGGGTACGGGTTAGGGTACGGGTGAGGGTACGGCGTAGGTTATGGGTTAGGGTTAGGGTTAGGGTTAGGGTTAGTTTTAGGGTTAGGGATTGGTTTAGGGTAAGGTTTAGGATTAGCATACTTGTTCGGGTTAGGGTTTTGGTTAGGGTTAGGGTACGCGTTAGGGTTAGGGTATGGGTTAGGTTTAGGGTACACGTTAGGATTAGGGTATTTATTAAACCTATCCCACTCTCTAGATACCACTTAGCACGTAAAGGAATATTATTTAGGGTCCAGCCATGGAGAAGATTTTCGTCACTAGGATAAGATAAAGAATAAACACATTATAAAAAAATCACATTAGGATTTTCTTTTTAACCTGTTCCTTAAAACACTCGTGCTTAGGAATTCTAATGGAGGCAAAAGCAGTCAAGGGTAGTTTAGGGTTAGGGTTAGGGTTAGGGTTAGTGTTAGGGTTAGGGTACGGCTTAGGGTATGGGATAGTGTATGGGTGAGGGTACGGCATAGGGTAGGGTTTAGGATTAGGGTTAGTGTTAGGGTTAGGGTTAGAGTATGGCTTAGGGTACGGGTGAGGGTACTGTGTAGGTCATTGGTTAGGGTTAGGTTAAGGCTTAGGATACAGGTTATTGTATGGGTTAGGGTACGGCGCAGGGTATGGGTAAGGGTTAGGGTTAGGGTTAGGGTTAGAGTTAGGGTACGGCATAGGGTACGGGTTAGGGTACGGGTGAGGGTACGGCATAGTGTATAGGTTAGGGTTAGGGTTAGGGTACGGCTTAGGGTACGGGTTAGGTTATGGGTGAGTGTACGGCATAGGGTATGGTTTAGGGTTAGGGTTAGGGTTAGGGTTAGTGTTAGTGTTAGGGTTAGGGTACGGCTTAGCGTATGGGATAGGGTACGGGTGAGGGTACGGCGTAGGGTAGGGGTTAGGGTTAGAGTTAGGGTTAGGGTTGGGCTTAGGGTACGGCTTAGGGTACGGGTGAGGGTACGGGTGAGGGTACTGCGTAGGGTATTGGTTAGGTTTAGGATACGGCTTAGGATACGGGTTAGGGTACGGGTTAGGGTATGGCGTAGGGTATGGGTTAGGGTTAGGGTTAGGGTTAGTGTTAGGGTTAGGGTTAGGGTTAGGGTACGGCTTAGGATACGGGTTAGGCTACGGGTGAAGGTACGGCGTAGCGTATGGGTTACGGTTAGGGTTAGGGTTAGGGTTAGGGTACGGCTTAGGTTATGGAATAGGGTACAGGTGAGGGTATGGCATAGGGTATGGGTTAGGGTTAGGGTTAGGGTTAGGGTTAGGGTACGGCTTAGGGTACGGGTGAGGGTATGGGTAAGGATACTGCATAGGGTATTGGTTAGGGTTACGGTACGTCTTAGGATACGGGTTAGGGTACGGGTGAGGGTATGGCGTAGGTTATGGGTTAGGGTTAGGGTTAGTGTTACTGTTAGGGTTAGGGTACGGCTTAGCGTATGGGATAGGGTACGGGTGAGGGTACGGCGTAGGGTAGGGGTTAGGGTTAGGGTTAGGGTTAGGGTTAGGGTATGGCTTAGGGTACGGGTGAGGGTACGGGTGAGGGTACTGCGTAGGGTATTGGTTAGGGTTAGGGTATAGCTTAGGATACGTGTTAGGGTACGGGTTAGGTTACGGCGTAGAGTGTGGGTTAGGGTTAGGGTTGGTGTTAGGGTTAGGGTTACGGTACGTCTTAGGGTACGTGTTAGGGTACGGGTGAGGGTACGGCGTAGGTTATGGGTTAGGGTTAGGGTTAGGGTTAGGGTTAGGGTACGGCTTAGGATACGGGTTAGGGTACGGGTGAGGGTACGGCGTAGGTTACGGATTAGGGTTAGGATTATTGTTTGGGTTATGGTACGGCTTAGGTTATGGGATAGGGTACAGGTGAGGGTATGGCATAGGGTAGGGGTTAGGGTTCGGGTTAGGGTTAGGGTTAGGGTTAGGGTACGGCTTAGGGTACGGGTGAGGGTATGGGTGAGGATACTGCGTAGGGTATTGGTTAGGGTTAGGGTACGGCTTAGGATACGGGTTAGGGTACGTGTTAGCGTATGGCGTACGGTATGGGTTAGGGTTAGGGTTAGGGTTAGGGTTAGGGTTAGGGTTAGGGTTAGGGTACGGCTTAGGGTACGGGTTAGGGTACGGGTGAGGTTACGGCGTAGGGTATAGTTTAGGGTTAGGGTTAGGGTTAGGGTACGGCTTAGGATACGGGTTAGGGTACGGGTGAGGGTACGGCGTAGCGTATGGTTTAGGGTTAGGGTTAGGGTTAGGGTACGGCTTAGGGTACGGGTTAGGGTACGGGTGAGGGTATGCTGTAGTGTATAGGTTAGGGTTAGGGTTAGGGTTAGGGTATGGCTTAGGGTACGGGTGAGGGTACGGGTGAGGGTACTGTGTAGGGTATTGGTTATGGTTAGGGTACGGCTTAGAATACGGGTTAGGGTACGGGTTAGGGTACGGCGTAGGGTATAGTTTAGGGTTAGGGTTAGGGTTAGGGTACGGCTTAGGATACGGGTTAGGGTACGGGTGAGGGTACGGCGTAGTGTATAGGTTAGGGTTAGGGTTAGGGTACGGCTTAGGGTAAGGGTTAGGGTACGGGTCAGGGTATGGCGTAGTGTATAGGTTAGGGTTAGGGTTAGGGTTAGGGTACGGCTTAGGGTATGGGATAGGGTACGGGTGAGGGTACGGCGTAGGGTAGGGGTTAGGTTTAGGGTTAGTGTTAGGGTTAGGGTACGGCTTAGGGTATGGGATAGGTTACGGGTGAGGGTACGGCGTAGGGTAGGGGTTAGGGTTAGGTTTAGGGTTAGTGTTAGGTTTAGGGTACCGCTTAGGGTATGGGATAGGGTACGGCGTAGGGTAGCGGTTAGGGTTAGGTTTAGGGTTAGGGTTAGGGTACGGCTTAGGATACGGTTTAGGGTACGGGTGAGAGTACGGCGTAGGTTATGGGTTAGGGTTAGGGTTAGGGTTAGGGTTAGGGTTAGTTTTAGGGTTAGGGATTGGTTTAGGGTACGGGTTAGGATTAGCATACTTGTTCGGGTTAGGGTTTTGGTTAGGGTTAGGGTACGCGTTAGGGTTAGGGTATGGGTTAGGTTTAGGGTACACGTTAGGATTAGGGTATTTATTAAACCTATCCCACTCTCTAGATACCACTTAGCACGTAAAGGAATATTATTTGGGGTTCAGCCATGGAGAAAATTTTAGTCACTAGGATAAGATAAAGAATAAACACATTATAAAAAAATCACATAAGGTTTTCTTTTTAACCTGTTCCTTAAAACACTAGTGTTTAGGAAATCTAATGGAGGCAAAAGCAGTAAAGGGTAGTTTAGGGTTAGGGTTAGGGTTAGGGTTAGGGTAAGGCTTAGGATACGGGTGAGGTTACTGGTGAGGGTACTGCGTAGGTTATTGGTTAGGGTTAGGGTACGGCTTAGGATACGGGTTAGGATATGGGTTAGGTTACGGCGTTGGGTATGGGTGAGGGTTAGGGTTAGGGTTAGGGTAAGGCTTTGGGTACGGGTTAGGGTACGGGTGAGGGTACGGCGTAGGGTAGGGGTTAGGGTTAGGTTTAGGGTTAGGGTACGGCTTATGATACGGGTTAGGGTATGGGTGAGGGTACGGCGTAGCGTATGGGTTAGGGTTAGGGTTAGGGTTAGGGTTAGTTTTAGGGTTAGGGATTGGTTTAGGGTACGGGTTAGGATTAGCGTACGTGTTAGGGTTAGGGTTTGGGTTAGGGTTAGGGTACGCGTTAGGGTTAGGGTATGGGTTAGGGTTAGGGTACGCGTTAGGATTAGGGTATGGGGTAGGGTTAGGGTACACGTTAGGATTAGGGTATTTATTAAACCTATCCCACTCTCTAGATACCACTTAGCACGTAAAGGAATATTATTAGGGATCCAGCCATGGAGAAGATTTTAGTCACTAGGATAAGATAAAGAATAAACACATTATAAAAAAATAACATTAGGATTTTCTTTTTAACCTATTCCTTAAAACACTAGTGCTTAGGAAATCTAATAGAGGCAAAAGCAATCAAGGGTAGTTTAGGGTTAGGGTTAGGGTTAGGGTTAGTGTTAGGGTTAGGGTATGGCTTAGGGTACGGGTGAGGGTACGGGTGAGGGTACTGCGTAGGGTATTGGTTAGGGTTAGGGTACGGCTTAGGATACGTGTTAGGGTACGGGTTAGGGTATGGCGTAGTGTGTGGGTTAGGGTTAGGGTTAGTGTTAGGGTTAGGGTTACGGTACGTCTTAGGGTACGTGTTAGGGTACGGGTGAGGGTACGGCGTAGGTTATGGGTTAGGGTTAGGGTTAGGGTTAGGGTTAGGGTACGGCTTAGGTTATGGGATAGGGTACAGGTGAGGGTATGGCATAGGGTAGGGGTTAGGGTTAGGTTTAGGGTTAGGGTTAGGGTTAGGGTACGGCTTAGGGTACGGGTTAGGGTACGGGTGAGGGTATGCTGTAGTGTATAGGTTAGGGTTAGGGTTAGGGTTAGGGTATGGCTTAGGGTACGGGTGAGGGTACGGGTGAGGGTACTGTGTAGGGTATTGGTTATGGTTAGGGTACGGCTTAGAATACGGGTTAGGGTACGGGTTAGGGTACGGCGTAGGGTATAGTTTAGGGTTAGGGTTAGGGTTAGGGTACGGCTTAGGATACGGGTTAGGGTACGGGTGAGGGTACGGCGTAGTGTATAGGTTAGGGTTAGGGTTAGGGTACGGCTTAGGGTAAGGGTTAGGGTACGGGTCAGGGTATGGCGTAGTGTATAGGTTAGGGTTAGGGTTAGGGTTAGGGTACGGCTTAGGGTATGGGATAGGGTACGGGTGAGGGTACGGCGTAGGGTAGGGGTTAGGGTTAGGTTTAGGGTTAGTGTTAGGTTTAGGGTACCGCTTAGGGTATGGGATAGGGTACGGCGTAGGGTAGCGGTTAGGGTTAGGTTTAGGGTTAGGGTTAGGGTACGGCTTAGGATACGGTTTAGGGTACGGGTGAGAGTACGGCGTAGGTTATGGGTTAGGGTTAGGGTTAGGGTTAGGGTTAGGGTTAGTTTTAGGGTTAGGGATTGGTTTAGGGTACGGGTTAGGATTAGCATACTTGTTCGGGTTAGGGTTTTGGTTAGGGTTAGGGTACGCGTTAGGGTTAGGGTATGGGTTAGGTTTAGGGTACACGTTAGGATTAGGGTATTTATTAAACCTATCCCACTCTCTAGATACCACTTAGCACGTAAAGGAATATTATTTGGGGTTCAGCCATCGAGAAAATTTTAGTCACTAGGATAAGATAAAGAATAAACACATTATAAAAAAATCACATAAGGTTTTCTTTTTAACCTGTTCCTTAAAACACTAGTGTTTAGGAAATCTAATGGAGGCAAAAGCAGTAAAGGGTAGTTTAGGGTTAGGGTTAGGGTTAGGGTTAGGGTAAGGCTTAGGATACGGGTGAGGTTACTGGTGAGGGTACTGCGTAGGTTATTGGTTAGGGTTAGGGTACGGCTTAGGATACGGGTTAGGATATGGGTTAGGTTACGGCGTTGGGTATGGGTGAGGGTTAGGGTTAGGGTTAGGGTAAGGCTTTGGGTACGGGTTAGGGTACGGGTGAGGGTACGGCGTAGGGTAGGGGTTAGGGTTAGGTTTAGGGTTAGGGTACGGCTTATGATACGGGTTAGGGTATGGGTGAGGGTACGGCGTAGCGTATGGGTTAGGGTTAGGGTTAGGGTTAGGGTTAGTTTTAGGGTTAGGGATTGGTTTAGGGTACGGGTTAGGATTAGCGTACGTGTTAGGGTTAGGGTTTGGGTTAGGGTTAGGGTACGCGTTAGGGTTAGGGTATGGGTTAGGGTTAGGGTACGCGTTAGGATTAGGGTATGGGGTAGGGTTAGGGTACACGTTAGGATTAGGGTATTTATTAAACCTATCCCACTCTCTAGATACCACTTAGCACGTAAAGGAATATTATTAGGGATCCAGCCATGGAGAAGATTTTAGTCACTAGGATAAGATAAAGAATAAACACATTATAAAAAAATAACATTAGGATTTTCTTTTTAACCTATTCCTTAAAACACTAGTGCTTAGGAAATCTAATAGAGGCAAAAGCAATCAAGGGTAGTTTAGGGTTAGGGTTAGGGTTAGGGTTAGTGTTAGGGTTAGGGTATGGCTTAGGGTACGGGTGAGGGTACGGGTGAGGGTACTGCGTAGGGTATTGGTTAGGGTTAGGATATGGCTTAGGATACGGGTTAGGGTATGGGTTAGGGTATGGCGTAGGGTATGGGTTAGGCTTAGGGTTAGGGTTAGGGTTAGGGTTAGGGTACGTCTTAGGATACGGGTTAGGGTACGGGTGAGGGTACGGCGTAGCATATGGGTTAGGGTTAGGGTTAGGGTACGTCTTAGGGTACGGGTTAGGGTACGGGTGAGGGTACGGCATAGGGTAAGGGTTACGGTTAGGGTTAGGGTTAGGGTTAGTTTTAGGGTTGGGGATTGGTTTAGGGTACGGGTTAGGATTAGCGTACGTGTTAGGGTTAGGTTTTGGTACAGGGTTAGGGTACGCGTTAGGGTTAGGGTATGGGTTAGGGTTAGGGTACACGTTAGGATTAGGGTATTTATTAAACCTATCCCACTCTCTAGATACGACTTAGCACGTAAAGGAATATTATTAGGGATCCAGCCATGGAGAAGATTTTAGTCACTAGGATAAGATAAAGAATAAACACATTAAAAAAAATCACATTGGGATTTTCTTTTTAACCTGTTCCTTAAAACACTAGTGCTTAGGAAATCTAATAGAGGCAAAAGCCATCAAGGGTAGTTTAGGGTTAGGGTTAGGGTTAGGGTTAGTGTTAGGGTTAGGGTTACGGTACGTCTTAGGGTACGTGTTAGGGTACGGGTGAGGGTACGGCGTAGGTTATGGGTTAGGGTTAGGGTTAGGGTTAGGGTTAGGGTACGGCTTAGGTTATGGGATAGGGTACAGGTGAGGGTATGGCATAGGGTAGGGGTTAGGGTTAGGTTTAGGGTTAGGGTTAGGGTTAGGGTACGGCTTAGGGTACGGGTGAGGGTATGGGTGAGGATACTGCGTAGGGTATTGGTTAGGGTTAGGGTATGGCTTAGGATACGGGTTAGGGTACCTGTTAGGGTATGGCGTACGCTATGGGTTAGGGTTAGGGTTAGGGTTAGGGTTAGGGTTAGGGTACGGCTTAGGGTACGGGTTAGGGTATGGGTGAGGTTACGGCGTAGGGTATAGTTTAGGGTTAGGGTTAGGGTTAGGGTACGGCTTAGGGTACGGGTTAGGGTACGGGTGAGGGTATGGCGTAGTGTATAGGTTAGGGTTAGGGTTAGGGTTAGGGTATGGCTTAGGGTACGGGTGAGGGTACGGGTGAGGGTACTGTGTAGGGTATTGGTTATGGTTAGGGTACGGCTTAGAATACGGGTTAGGGTACGGTTTAGGGTACGGCGTAGGGTATGGGTTAGGGTTAGGGTTAGGGTTAGGGTTAGGGTTAGGGTACGGCTTAGGGTACGGGTTAGGGTACGGGTGAGGGTACGGCGTAGTGTATAGGTTAGGGTTAGGGTTAGGGTTAGGGTACGGCTTAGGGTATGGGATAGGGTACGGGTGAGGGTATGGCGTAGGGTAGGGGTTAGGTTTAGGGTTAGGGTTAGTGTTAGGGTTAGGGTACGGCTTAGGGTATGGGATAGGTTACGGTGAGGGTACGGCGTAGGGTAGGTGTTAGGGTTAGGTTTAGGGTTAGTGTTAGGTTTAGGGTACCGCTTAGGGTATGGGATAGGGTACGGCGTAGGGTAGCGGTTAGGATTAGGGTTAGGGTTAGTGTACGGCTTAGGATACGGGTTAGGGTATGGGTGAGGGTGCGGCATAGCGTATGGGTTAGGGTTAGGGTTAGGGTTAGGGTACGGCTTAGGGTACGGGTTAGGGTACGGGTGAGGGTACGGCGTAGGGTAGAGGTTAGGGTAAGGTTTAGGGTTAGGGTACGTCTTAGGCTACGGGTTAGGGTACGGGTGAGGGTACGGCGTAGGGTAAGGTTTAGGGTTAGGGTTAGGGTTAGGGTTAGTTTTAGGGTTAGGGTTTGGTTTAGGGTACGGGTTAGGATTAGCGTACGTGTTAGGGTTAGGTTTTGGTACAGGGTTAGGGTACGCGTTAGGGTTAGGGTATGGGTTAGGGTTAGGGTACACGTTAGGATTAGGGTATTTATTAAACCTATCCCACTCTCTAGATACCAATTAGCACGTAAAGGAATATTATTAGGGATCCAGCCATGGAGAAGATTTTAGTCACTAGGATAAGATAAAGAATAAACACATTATAAAAAAATCACATTAGGATTTTCTTTTTAACCTGTTCCTTAAAACACTAGTGCTTAGGAAATCTAATACAGGCAAAAGCCATCAAGGGTAGTTTAGGGTTAGGGTTAGGGTTAGGGTTAGTGTTAGGGTTAGGGTACGGCTTAGGGTATGGGATAGGGTACGGGTGAGGGTACGGCGTAGGGTAGGGGTTAGGGTTAGGGTTAGGGTTATGGTTAGGGTATGGCTTAGGGTACGGGTGAGGGTACGGGTGAGGGTACTGCGTAGGGTATTGGTTAGGGTTAGGGTACGGCTTAGGATACGTGTTAGGGTACGGGTTAGGGTACGGCGTAGAGTGTGGGTTAGGGTTAGGGTTAGTGTTAGGGTTAGGGTTACGGTACGTCTTAGGGTACGTGTTAGGGTACGGGTGAGGGTACGGCGTAGGTTATGGGTTAGGGTTAGGGTTAGGGTTAGGGTTAGGGTATGGCTTAGGATACGGGTTAGGGTACGGGTGAGGGTACGGCGTAGGTTATGGGTTAGGGTTAGGGTTAGTGTTAGGGTTATGGTACGGCTTAGGTTATGGGATAGGGTACAGGTGAGGGTATGGCATAGGGTAGGGGTTAGGGTTAGGGTTAGGGTTAGGGTATGGCTTAGGGTACGGGTGAGGGTATGGGTGAGGATACTGCGTAGGATATTGGTTAGGGTTAGGGTACGGCTTAGGATACGGGTTAGGGTACGTGTTAGGGTATGGCGTACGGTATGGGTTAGGGTTAGGGTCAGGGTTAGGGTACGGCTTAGGGTACGGGTTAGGGTACGGGTGAGGTTACGGCGTAGGGTATAGTTTAGGGTTAGGGTTAGGGTTAGGGTACGGCTTAGGGTACGGGTTAGGGTACGGGTGAGGGTACGGTGTAGGTTATGGGTTAGGGTTAGGGTTAGGGTTAGTTTTAGGGTTAGGGATTGGTTTAGGGTACGGGTTAGGATTAGCATACGTGTTCGGGTTAGGGTTTTGGTTAGGGTTAGGGTACGCGTTAGGGTTAGGGTATGGGTTAGGTTTAGGGTACACTTTAGGATTAGGGTATTTATTAAACCTATCCCACTCTCTAGATACCACTTAGCACGTAAAGGAATATTATTTGGGGTTCAGCCATGGAGAAGATTTTAGTCACTAGGATAAGATAAATAATAAACACATTATAAAAAAATCACATAAGGTTTTCTTTTTAACCTGTTCCTTAAAACACTAGTGTTTAGGAAATCTAATGGAGGCAAAAGCAGTAAAGGGTATTTTAGGGTTAGGGTTAGGGTTAGGGTTAGGGTAGGGCTTAGGATACGGGTGAGGGTACTGGTGAGGGTACTGCGTAGGTTATTGGTTAGGGTTAGGGTACGGCTTAGGATACGGGTTAGGATATGGGTTAGGTTACGGCATTGGGTATGGGTGAGGGTTAGGGGTAGGGTTAGGGTAAGGCTTTGGGTACGGGTTAGGGTACGGGGGAGGGTACGGCGTAGGGTAGAGGTTAGGGTTAGGTTTAGGATTAGGGTACGGCTTAGGATACGGGTTAGGGTATGGGTGATGGTACGGCGTAGCGTATGGGTTAGGGTTAGGGTTAGGGTTAGGGTTAGTTTTAGGGTTAGGGATTGGTTTAGGGTACTGGTTAGGATTAGCGTACGTGTTAGGGTTAGGGTTTGGGTTAGAGTTAGGGTATGCATTAGGGTTAGGGTATGGGTTAGGGTTAGGGTACACGTTAGGATTAGGGTATTTATTAAACCTATCCCACTCTCTAGATACCACTTAGCACGTAAAGGAATATTATTTAGGGTCCAGCCATGGAGAATATTTTCGTCACTAGGATAAGATAAAGAATAAACACATTATAAAAAAATCACATTAGGATTTTCTTTTTAACCTGTTCCTTAAAACACTAGTGCTTAGGAAATCTAATGGAGGCAAAAGCAGTCAAGGGTAGTTTAGGGTTAGGGTTAGGGTTAGGGTTAGGGTTAGTGTTAGGGTTAGGTTACGGCTTAGGGTATGGGATAGGGTATGGGTGAGGGTACGGCATAGGGTAGGGTTTAGGGTTAGGGTTAGTGTTAGGGTTAGGGTTAGGGTATGGCTTAGGGTACGGGTGAGGGTACTGTGTAGGTCATTGGTTAGGGTTAGGTTAAGGCTTAGGATACAGGTTATTGTATGGGTTAGGGTACGGCGCAGGGTATGGGTAAGGGTTAGGGTTAGGGTTAGGGTTAGAGTTAGGGTACGGCTTAGGGTACGGGTTAGGGTACGGGTGAGGGTACGGCGTAGTGTATAGGTTAGGGTTAGGGTTAGGGTACGGCTTAGGGTACGGGTTAGGTTACGGGTGAGGGTACGGCGTAAGGTATGGGTTAGGGTTAGGGTTAGGGTTAATGTTAGTGTTAGGGTTAGGGTACGGCTTAGCGTATGGGATAGGGTACGGGTGAGGGTACGGCGTAGGGTAGGGGTTAGGGTTAGAGTTAGGGTTAGGGTTGGGGTTAGGGTACGGCTTAGGGTACGGGTGAGGGTACGGGTGAGGGTACTGCGTAGGGTATTGGTTAGGGTTAGGATATGGCTTAGGATACGGGTTAGGGTATGGGTTAGGGTATGGCGTAGGGTATGGGTTAGGCTTAGGGTTAGGGTTAGGGTTAGGGTTAGGGTACGTCTTAGGATACGGGTTAGGGTACGGGTGAGGGTACGGCGTAGCATATGGGTTAGGGTTAGGGTTAGGGTACGTCTTAGGGTACGGGTTAGGGTACGGGTGAGGGTACGGCATAGGGTAAGGGTTACGGTTAGGGTTAGGGTTAGGGTTAGTTTTAGGGTTGGGGATTGGTTTAGGGTACGGGTTAGGATTAGCGTACGTGTTAGGGTTAGGTTTTGGTACAGGGTTAGGGTACGCGTTAGGGTTAGGGTATGGGTTAGGGTTAGGGTACACGTTAGGATTAGGGTATTTATTAAACCTATCCCACTCTCTAGATACGACTTAGCACGTAAAGGAATATTATTAGGGATCCAGCCATGGAGAAGATTTTAGTCACTAGGATAAGATAAAGAATAAACACATTAAAAAAAATCACATTGGGATTTTCTTTTTAACCTGTTCCTTAAAACACTAGTGCTTAGGAAATCTAATAGAGGCAAAAGCCATCAAGGGTAGTTTAGGGTTAGGGTTAGGGTTAGGGTTAGTGTTAGGGTTAGGGTTACGGTACGTCTTAGGGTACGTGTTAGGGTACGGGTGAGGGTACGGCGTAGGTTATGGGTTAGGGTTAGGGTTAGGGTTAGGGTTAGGGTACGGCTTAGGTTATGGGATAGGGTACAGGTGAGGGTATGGCATAGGGTAGGGGTTAGGGTTAGGTTTAGGGTTAGGGTTAGGGTTAGGGTACGGCTTAGGGTACGGGTGAGGGTATGGGTGAGGATACTGCGTAGGGTATTGGTTAGGGTTAGGGTATGGCTTAGGATACGGGTTAGGGTACCTGTTAGGGTATGGCGTACGCTATGGGTTAGGGTTAGGGTTAGGGTTAGGGTACGGCTTAGGGTACGGGTTAGGGTATGGGTGAGGTTACGGCGTAGGGTATAGTTTAGGGTTAGGGTTAGGGTTAGGGTACGGCTTAGGGTACGGGTTAGGGTACGGGTGAGGGTATGGCGTAGTGTATAGGTTAGGGTTAGGGTTAGGGTTAGGGTATGGCTTAGGGTACGGGTGAGGGTACGGGTGAGGGTACTGTGTAGGGTATTGGTTATGGTTAGGGTACGGCTTAGAATACGGGTTAGGGTACGGTTTAGGGTACGGCGTAGGGTATGGGTTAGGGTTAGGGTTAGGGTTAGGGTTAGGGTTAGGGTACGGCTTAGGGTACGGGTTAGGGTACGGGTGAGGGTACGGCGTAGTGTATAGGTTAGGGTTAGGGTTAGGGTTAGGGTACGGCTTAGGGTATGGGATAGGGTACGGGTGAGGGTATGGCGTAGGGTAGGGGTTAGGTTTAGGGTTAGGGTTAGTGTTAGGGTTAGGGTACGGCTTAGGGTATGGGATAGGTTACGGTGAGGGTACGGCGTAGGGTAGGTGTTAGGGTTAGGTTTAGGGTTAGTGTTAGGTTTAGGGTACCGCTTAGGGTATGGGATAGGGTACGGCGTAGGGTAGCGGTTAGGATTAGGGTTAGGGTTAGTGTACGGCTTAGGATACGGGTTAGGGTATGGGTGAGGGTGCGGCATAGCGTATGGGTTAGGGTTAGGGTTAGGGTTAGGGTACGGCTTAGGGTACGGGTTAGGGTACGGGTGAGGGTACGGCGTAGGGTAGAGGTTAGGGTAAGGTTTAGGGTTAGGGTACGTCTTAGGCTACGGGTTAGGGTACGGGTGAGGGTACGGCGTAGGGTAAGGTTTAGGGTTAGGGTTAGGGTTAGGGTTAGTTTTAGGGTTAGGGTTTGGTTTAGGGTACGGGTTAGGATTAGCGTACGTGTTAGGGTTAGGTTTTGGTACAGGGTTAGGGTACGCGTTAGGGTTAGGGTATGGGTTAGGGTTAGGGTACACGTTAGGATTAGGGTATTTATTAAACCTATCCCACTCTCTAGATACCAATTAGCACGTAAAGGAATATTATTAGGGATCCAGCCATGGAGAAGATTTTAGTCACTAGGATAAGATAAAGAATAAACACATTATAAAAAAATCACATTAGGATTTTCTTTTTAACCTGTTCCTTAAAACACTAGTGCTTAGGAAATCTAATACAGGCAAAAGCCATCAAGGGTAGTTTAGGGTTAGGGTTAGGGTTAGGGTTAGTGTTAGGGTTAGGGTACGGCTTAGGGTATGGGATAGGGTACGGGTGAGGGTACGGCGTAGGGTAGGGGTTAGGGTTAGGGTTAGGGTTATGGTTAGGGTATGGCTTAGGGTACGGGTGAGGGTACGGGTGAGGGTACTGCGTAGGGTATTGGTTAGGGTTAGGGTACGGCTTAGGATACGTGTTAGGGTACGGGTTAGGGTACGGCGTAGAGTGTGGGTTAGGGTTAGGGTTAGTGTTAGGGTTAGGGTTACGGTACGTCTTAGGGTACGTGTTAGGGTACGGGTGAGGGTACGGCGTAGGTTATGGGTTAGGGTTAGGGTTAGGGTTAGGGTTAGGGTATGGCTTAGGATACGGGTTAGGGTACGGGTGAGGGTACGGCGTAGGTTATGGGTTAGGGTTAGGGTTAGTGTTAGGGTTATGGTACGGCTTAGGTTATGGGATAGGGTACAGGTGAGGGTATGGCATAGGGTAGGGGTTAGGGTTAGGGTTAGGGTTAGGGTATGGCTTAGGGTACGGGTGAGGGTATGGGTGAGGATACTGCGTAGGATATTGGTTAGGGTTAGGGTACGGCTTAGGATACGGGTTAGGGTACGTGTTAGGGTATGGCGTACGGTATGGGTTAGGGTTAGGGTCAGGGTTAGGGTACGGCTTAGGGTACGGGTTAGGGTACGGGTGAGGTTACGGCGTAGGGTATAGTTTAGGGTTAGGGTTAGGGTTAGGGTACGGCTTAGGGTACGGGTTAGGGTACGGGTGAGGGTACGGTGTAGGTTATGGGTTAGGGTTAGGGTTAGGGTTAGTTTTAGGGTTAGGGATTGGTTTAGGGTACGGGTTAGGATTAGCATACGTGTTCGGGTTAGGGTTTTGGTTAGGGTTAGGGTACGCGTTAGGGTTAGGGTATGGGTTAGGTTTAGGGTACACTTTAGGATTAGGGTATTTATTAAACCTATCCCACTCTCTAGATACCACTTAGCACGTAAAGGAATATTATTTGGGGTTCAGCCATGGAGAAGATTTTAGTCACTAGGATAAGATAAATAATAAACACATTATAAAAAAATCACATAAGGTTTTCTTTTTAACCTGTTCCTTAAAACACTAGTGTTTAGGAAATCTAATGGAGGCAAAAGCAGTAAAGGGTATTTTAGGGTTAGGGTTAGGGTTAGGGTTAGGGTAGGGCTTAGGATACGGGTGAGGGTACTGGTGAGGGTACTGCGTAGGTTATTGGTTAGGGTTAGGGTACGGCTTAGGATACGGGTTAGGATATGGGTTAGGTTACGGCATTGGGTATGGGTGAGGGTTAGGGGTAGGGTTAGGGTAAGGCTTTGGGTACGGGTTAGGGTACGGGGGAGGGTACGGCGTAGGGTAGAGGTTAGGGTTAGGTTTAGGATTAGGGTACGGCTTAGGATACGGGTTAGGGTATGGGTGATGGTACGGCGTAGCGTATGGGTTAGGGTTAGGGTTAGGGTTAGGGTTAGTTTTAGGGTTAGGGATTGGTTTAGGGTACTGGTTAGGATTAGCGTACGTGTTAGGGTTAGGGTTTGGGTTAGAGTTAGGGTATGCATTAGGGTTAGGGTATGGGTTAGGGTTAGGGTACACGTTAGGATTAGGGTATTTATTAAACCTATCCCACTCTCTAGATACCACTTAGCACGTAAAGGAATATTATTTAGGGTCCAGCCATGGAGAATATTTTCGTCACTAGGATAAGATAAAGAATAAACACATTATAAAAAAATCACATTAGGATTTTCTTTTTAACCTGTTCCTTAAAACACTAGTGCTTAGGAAATCTAATGGAGGCAAAAGCAGTCAAGGGTAGTTTAGGGTTAGGGTTAGGGTTAGGGTTAGGGTTAGTGTTAGGGTTAGGTTACGGCTTAGGGTATGGGATAGGGTATGGGTGAGGGTACGGCATAGGGTAGGGTTTAGGGTTAGGGTTAGTGTTAGGGTTAGGGTTAGGGTATGGCTTAGGGTACGGGTGAGGGTACTGTGTAGGTCATTGGTTAGGGTTAGGTTAAGGCTTAGGATACAGGTTATTGTATGGGTTAGGGTACGGCGCAGGGTATGGGTAAGGGTTAGGGTTAGGGTTAGGGTTAGAGTTAGGGTACGGCTTAGGGTACGGGTTAGGGTACGGGTGAGGGTACGGCGTAGTGTATAGGTTAGGGTTAGGGTTAGGGTACGGCTTAGGGTACGGGTTAGGTTACGGGTGAGGGTACGGCGTAAGGTATGGGTTAGGGTTAGGGTTAGGGTTAATGTTAGTGTTAGGGTTAGGGTACGGCTTAGCGTATGGGATAGGGTACGGGTGAGGGTACGGCGTAGGGTAGGGGTTAGGGTTAGAGTTAGGGTTAGGGTTGGGGTTAGGGTACGGCTTAGGGTACGGGTGAGGGTACGGGTGAGGGTACTGCGTAGGGTATTGGTTAGGGTTAGGATATGGCTTAGGATACGGGTTAGGGTATGGGTTAGGGTATGGCGTAGGGTATGGGTTAGGCTTAGGGTTAGGGTTAGGGTTAGGGTTAGGGTACGTCTTAGGATACGGGTTAGGGTACGGGTGAGGGTACGGCGTAGCATATGGGTTAGGGTTAGGGTTAGGGTACGTCTTAGGGTACGGGTTAGGGTACGGGTGAGGGTACGGCATAGGGTAAGGGTTACGGTTAGGGTTAGGGTTAGGGTTAGTTTTAGGGTTGGGGATTGGTTTAGGGTACGGGTTAGGATTAGCGTACGTGTTAGGGTTAGGTTTTGGTACAGGGTTAGGGTACGCGTTAGGGTTAGGGTATGGGTTAGGGTTAGGGTACACGTTAGGATTAGGGTATTTATTAAACCTATCCCACTCTCTAGATACGACTTAGCACGTAAAGGAATATTATTAGGGATCCAGCCATGGAGAAGATTTTAGTCACTAGGATAAGATAAAGAATAAACACATTAAAAAAAATCACATTGGGATTTTCTTTTTAACCTGTTCCTTAAAACACTAGTGCTTAGGAAATCTAATAGAGGCAAAAGCCATCAAGGGTAGTTTAGGGTTAGGGTTAGGGTTAGGGTTAGTGTTAGGGTTAGGGTTACGGTACGTCTTAGGGTACGTGTTAGGGTACGGGTGAGGGTACGGCGTAGGTTATGGGTTAGGGTTAGGGTTAGGGTTAGGGTTAGGGTACGGCTTAGGTTATGGGATAGGGTACAGGTGAGGGTATGGCATAGGGTAGGGGTTAGGGTTAGGTTTAGGGTTAGGGTTAGGGTTAGGGTACGGCTTAGGGTACGGGTGAGGGTATGGGTGAGGATACTGCGTAGGGTATTGGTTAGGGTTAGGGTATGGCTTAGGATACGGGTTAGGGTACCTGTTAGGGTATGGCGTACGCTATGGGTTAGGGTTAGGGTTAGGGTTAGGGTTAGGGTTAGGGTACGGCTTAGGGTACGGGTTAGGGTATGGGTGAGGTTACGGCGTAGGGTATAGTTTAGGGTTAGGGTTAGGGTTAGGGTACGGCTTAGGGTACGGGTTAGGGTACGGGTGAGGGTATGGCGTAGTGTATAGGTTAGGGTTAGGGTTAGGGTTAGGGTATGGCTTAGGGTACGGGTGAGGGTACGGGTGAGGGTACTGTGTAGGGTATTGGTTATGGTTAGGGTACGGCTTAGAATACGGGTTAGGGTACGGTTTAGGGTACGGCGTAGGGTATGGGTTAGGGTTAGGGTTAGGGTTAGGGTTAGGGTTAGGGTACGGCTTAGGGTACGGGTTAGGGTACGGGTGAGGGTACGGCGTAGTGTATAGGTTAGGGTTAGGGTTAGGGTTAGGGTACGGCTTAGGGTATGGGATAGGGTACGGGTGAGGGTATGGCGTAGGGTAGGGGTTAGGTTTAGGGTTAGGGTTAGTGTTAGGGTTAGGGTACGGCTTAGGGTATGGGATAGGTTACGGTGAGGGTACGGCGTAGGGTAGGTGTTAGGGTTAGGTTTAGGGTTAGTGTTAGGTTTAGGGTACCGCTTAGGGTATGGGATAGGGTACGGCGTAGGGTAGCGGTTAGGATTAGGGTTAGGGTTAGTGTACGGCTTAGGATACGGGTTAGGGTATGGGTGAGGGTGCGGCATAGCGTATGGGTTAGGGTTAGGGTTAGGGTTAGGGTACGGCTTAGGGTACGGGTTAGGGTACGGGTGAGGGTACGGCGTAGGGTAGAGGTTAGGGTAAGGTTTAGGGTTAGGGTACGTCTTAGGCTACGGGTTAGGGTACGGGTGAGGGTACGGCGTAGGGTAAGGTTTAGGGTTAGGGTTAGGGTTAGGGTTAGTTTTAGGGTTAGGGTTTGGTTTAGGGTACGGGTTAGGATTAGCGTACGTGTTAGGGTTAGGTTTTGGTACAGGGTTAGGGTACGCGTTAGGGTTAGGGTATGGGTTAGGGTTAGGGTACACGTTAGGATTAGGGTATTTATTAAACCTATCCCACTCTCTAGATACCAATTAGCACGTAAAGGAATATTATTAGGGATCCAGCCATGGAGAAGATTTTAGTCACTAGGATAAGATAAAGAATAAACACATTATAAAAAAATCACATTAGGATTTTCTTTTTAACCTGTTCCTTAAAACACTAGTGCTTAGGAAATCTAATACAGGCAAAAGCCATCAAGGGTAGTTTAGGGTTAGGGTTAGGGTTAGGGTTAGTGTTAGGGTTAGGGTACGGCTTAGGGTATGGGATAGGGTACGGGTGAGGGTACGGCGTAGGGTAGGGGTTAGGGTTAGGGTTAGGGTTATGGTTAGGGTATGGCTTAGGGTACGGGTGAGGGTACGGGTGAGGGTACTGCGTAGGGTATTGGTTAGGGTTAGGGTACGGCTTAGGATACGTGTTAGGGTACGGGTTAGGGTACGGCGTAGAGTGTGGGTTAGGGTTAGGGTTAGTGTTAGGGTTAGGGTTACGGTACGTCTTAGGGTACGTGTTAGGGTACGGGTGAGGGTACGGCGTAGGTTATGGGTTAGGGTTAGGGTTAGGGTTAGGGTTAGGGTATGGCTTAGGATACGGGTTAGGGTACGGGTGAGGGTACGGCGTAGGTTATGGGTTAGGGTTAGGGTTAGTGTTAGGGTTATGGTACGGCTTAGGTTATGGGATAGGGTACAGGTGAGGGTATGGCATAGGGTAGGGGTTAGGGTTAGGGTTAGGGTTAGGGTATGGCTTAGGGTACGGGTGAGGGTATGGGTGAGGATACTGCGTAGGATATTGGTTAGGGTTAGGGTACGGCTTAGGATACGGGTTAGGGTACGTGTTAGGGTATGGCGTACGGTATGGGTTAGGGTTAGGGTCAGGGTTAGGGTACGGCTTAGGGTACGGGTTAGGGTACGGGTGAGGTTACGGCGTAGGGTATAGTTTAGGGTTAGGGTTAGGGTTAGGGTACGGCTTAGGGTACGGGTTAGGGTACGGGTGAGGGTACGGTGTAGGTTATGGGTTAGGGTTAGGGTTAGGGTTAGTTTTAGGGTTAGGGATTGGTTTAGGGTACGGGTTAGGATTAGCATACGTGTTCGGGTTAGGGTTTTGGTTAGGGTTAGGGTACGCGTTAGGGTTAGGGTATGGGTTAGGTTTAGGGTACACTTTAGGATTAGGGTATTTATTAAACCTATCCCACTCTCTAGATACCACTTAGCACGTAAAGGAATATTATTTGGGGTTCAGCCATGGAGAAGATTTTAGTCACTAGGATAAGATAAATAATAAACACATTATAAAAAAATCACATAAGGTTTTCTTTTTAACCTGTTCGTTAAAACACTAGTGTTTAGGAAATCTAATGGAGGCAAAAGCAGTAAAGGGTATTTTAGGGTTAGGGTTAGGGTTAGGGTTAGGGTAGGGCTTAGGATACGGGTGAGGGTACTGGTGAGGGTACTGCGTAGGTTATTGGTTAGGGTTAGGGTACGGCTTAGGATACGGGTTAGGATATGGGTTAGGTTACGGCATTGGGTATGGGTGAGGGTTAGGGGTAGGGTTAGGGTAAGGCTTTGGGTACGGGTTAGGGTACGGGGGAGGGTACGGCGTAGGGTAGAGGTTAGGGTTAGGTTTAGGATTAGGGTACGGCTTAGGATACGGGTTAGGGTATGGGTGAGGGTACGGCGTAGCGTATGGGTTAGGGTTAGGGTTAGGGTTAGGGTTAGTTTTAGGGTTAGGGATTGGTTTAGGGTACTGGTTAGGATTAGCGTACGTGTTAGGGTTAGGGTTTGGGTTAGAGTTAGGGTATGCATTAGGGTTAGGGTATGGGTTAGGGTTAGGGTACACGTTAGGATTAGGGTATTTATTAAACCTATCCCACTCTCTAGATACCACTTAGCACGTAAAGGAATATTATTTAGGGTCCAGCCATGGAGAATATTTTCGTCACTAGGATAAGATAAAGAATAAACACATTATAAAAAAATCACATTAGGATTTTCTTTTTAACCTGTTCCTTAAAACACTAGTGCTTAGGAAATCTAATGGAGGCAAAAGCAGTCAAGGGTAGTTTAGGGTTAGGGTTAGGGTTAGGGTTAGGGTTAGTGTTAGGGTTAGGTTACGGCTTAGGGTATGGGATAGGGTATGGGTGAGGGTACGGCATAGGGTAGGGTTTAGGGTTAGGGTTAGTGTTAGGGTTAGGGTTAGGGTATGGCTTAGGGTACGGGTGAGGGTACTGTGTAGGTCATTGGTTAGGGTTAGGTTAAGGCTTAGGATACAGGTTATTGTATGGGTTAGGGTACGGCGCAGGGTATGGGTAAGGGTTAGGGTTAGGGTTAGGGTTAGAGTTAGGGTACGGCTTAGGGTACGGGTTAGGGTACGGGTGAGGGTACGGCGTAGTGTATAGGTTAGGGTTAGGGTTAGGGTACGGCTTAGGGTACGGGTTAGGTTACGGGTGAGGGTACGGCGTAAGGTATGGGTTAGGGTTAGGGTTAGGGTTAATGTTAGTGTTAGGGTTAGGGTACGGCTTAGCGTATGGGATAGGGTACGGGTGAGGGTACGGCGTAGGGTAGGGGTTAGGGTTAGAGTTAGGGTTAGGGTTGGGGTTAGGGTACGGCTTAGGGTACGGGTGAGGGTACGGGTGAGGGTACTGCGTAGGGTATTGGTTAGGGTTAGGATATGGCTTAGGATACGGGTTAGGGTATGGGTTAGGGTATGGCGTAGGGTATGGGTTAGGCTTAGGGTTAGGGTTAGGGTTAGGGTTAGGGTACGTCTTAGGATACGGGTTAGGGTACGGGTGAGGGTACGGCGTAGCATATGGGTTAGGGTTAGGGTTAGGGTACGTCTTAGGGTACGGGTTAGGGTACGGGTGAGGGTACGGCATAGGGTAAGGGTTAGGGTTAGGGTTAGGGTTAGGGTTAGTTTTAGGGTTGGGGATTGGTTTAGGGTACGGGTTAGGATTAGCGTACGTGTTAGGGTTAGGTTTTGGTACAGGGTTAGGGTACGCGTTAGGGTTAGGGTATGGGTTAGGGTTAGGGTACACGTTAGGATTAGGGTATTTATTAAACCTATCCCACTCTCTAGATACCACTTAGCACGTAAAGGAATATTATTAGGGATCCAGCCATGGAGAAGATTTTAGTCACTAGGATAAGATAAAGAATAAACACATTAAAAAAAATCACATTGGGATTTTCTTTTTAACCTGTTCCTTAAAACACTAGTGCTTAGGAAATCTAATAGAGGCAAAAGCCATCAAGGGTAGTTTAGGGTTAGGGTTAGGGTTAGGGTTAGTGTTAGGGTTAGGGTACGGCTTAGGGTATGGGATAGGGTACGGGTGAGGGTACGGCGTAGGGTAGGGGTTAGGGTTAGGGTTAGGTTTATGGTTAGGGTATGGCTTAGGGTAGGTGTTAGGGTACGGGTTAGGGTACGGCGTAGAGTTTGGGTTAGGGTTAGGGTTAGTGTTAGGGTTAGGGTTAGGGTACGTCATAGGGTACGTGTTAGGGTACGGGTGAGGGTACGGCGTATGTTATGCTTTAGGGTTAGGGTTAGGGTTAGGGTTAGGGTACGGCTTAGGATACGGGTTAGGGTACGGGTGAGGGTACGGCGTATGTTACGGGTTAGTGTTAGGGTTAGGGTTAGGGTTAGGGTACGGCTTAGGTTATGGGATAGGGTACAGGTGAGGGTATGGCATAGGGTAGGTGTTAGGGTTAGGTTTAGGGTTAGGGTTAGGGTTAGGGTACGGCTTAGGGTACGGGTGAGGGTATGGGTGAGGATACTGCGTAGGGTATTGGTTAGGTTTAGGGTCCGGCTTAGGATACGGGTGAGGGTACGTGTGAGGGTACTGCGTAGGGTATTTGTTAGGGTTAGGATACGGCTTAGGATACGGGTTAGGGTACGGGATAGGGTATGGCGTAGGGTATGGGTTAGGGTTAGGGTTAGGGTTAGGGTTAGGGTTAGGGTACGGCTTAGGGTACGGGTTAGGGTACGGGTGAGGGTACGGCGTAGGGTAAGGGTTAGGGTTAGGGTTAGGGTTAGGGTTAGTTTTAGGTTTAGGGATTCGTTTAGGGTACGGGTTAGGATTAGCGTACGTGTTAGGGTTAGGTTTTGGGTTAGGGTTAGGGTACGCGTTAGGGTTAGGGTATGGGTTAGGGTTAGGGTACACGTTAGGATTAGGGTATTTATTAAACCTATCCCACTCTCTAGATACCACTTTGCACGTAAAGGAATATTATTAGTGATCCAGCCATGGAGAAGATTTTAGTCACTAGGATAAGATAAAGAATAAACACATTATAAAAAAATCACATTAGGATTTTCTTTTTAACCTGTTCCTTAAAACACTAGTGTTTAGGAAATCTAATACAGGCAAAAGCAATCAAGGGTAGTTTAGGGTTAGGGTTAGGGTTAGGGTTAGTGTTAGGGTTAGGGTACGGCTTAGGGTATGGGATAGGGTACGGCTGAGGGTACGGCGTAGGGTAGGGGTTAGGGTTAGGGTTAGGGTTAGGGTTAGGGTATGGCTTAGGTTACGGGTGAGGGTACGGGTGAGGGTACTGTGTAGGGTATTGGTTAGGGTTAGGGTACGGCTTAGGATACGGGTTAGGGTATGGGTGAGGGTACTGCGTAGCGTATGGGTTAGGGTTAGGGTTAGGGTTAGGGTTAGTTTTAGGGTTAGGGATTGGTTTAGGGTACGGGTGAGGATTAGCGTACGTGTTAGGGTTAGGGTTTGGGTTAGGTTTAGGGTACGCATTAGGGTTAGGGTTAGGGTACACGTTAGGATTAGGGTATTTATTAAACCTATCCCACTCTCTAGATACCACTTAGCACGTAAAGGAATATTATTTAGGGTCCAGCCATGGAGAAGATTTTCGTTACTAGGATAAAAGAAAGAATAAACACATTATAAAAAAATCACATTAGGATTTTCTTTTTAACCTGTTCCTTAAAACACTAGTGCTTAGGAAATCTAATGGAGGCAAAAGCAGTCAAGGGTAGTTTAGGGTTAGGGTTAGGGTTAGGGTTAGTGTTAGGGTTAGGGTACGGCTTAGGGTATGGGATAGGGTATGGGTGAGGGTACGGCATAGGGTAGGGTTTAGGGTTAGGGTTAGTGTTAGGGTTAGGGTTAGGGTATGGCTTAGGGTACGGGTGAGGGTACTGTGTAGGTCATTGGTTAGGGTTAGGTTAAGGCTTAGGATACAGGTTATTGTATGGGTTAGGGTACGGCGCAGGGTATGGGTAAGGGTTAGGGTTAGGGTTAGGGTTAGAGTTAGGGTACGGCTTAGGGTACGGGTTAGGGTACGGGTGAGGGTACGGCGTAGTGTATAGGTTAGGGTTAGGGTTAGGGTACGGCTTTGGGTACGGGTTTGGTTACGGGTGAGGGTACGGCGTAGGGTATGGGTTAGGGTTAGGGTTAGGGTTAGTGTTAGTGTTAGGGTTAGGGTACGGCTTAGCGTATGGGATAGGGTACGGGTGAGGGTACGGCGTAGGGTAGGGGTTAGGGTTAGAGTTAGGGTTAGGGTTGGGGTTAGGGTACGGCTTAGGGTACGGGTGAGGGTACGGGTGAGGGTACTGCGTAGGGTATTGGTTAGGGTTAGGATACGGCTTAGGATACGGGTTAGGGTACGGGTTAGGGTATGGCGTAGGGTATGGGTTAGGGTTAGGGTTAGGGTTAGGGTTAGGGTTAGGGTACGGCTTAGGATACGGGTTAGGGTACGGGTGAGGGTACGGCGTAGCGTATGGGTTAGGGTTAGGGTTAGGGTACGTCTTAGGGTACGGGTTAGGGTACGGGTGAGGGTACGGCGTAGGGTAAGGTTTAGGGTTAGGGTTAGGGTTAGGGTTAGTTTTAGGGTTAGGGATTGGTTTAGGGTACGGGTTAGGATTAGCGTACGTGTTAGGGTTAGGTTTTCGGTTAGGGTTAGGTTATGCGTTAGGGTTAGGGTATGGGTTAGGGTTAGGGTACACGTTAGGATTAGGGTATTTATTAAACCTATCCCACTCTCTAGATACCACTTAGCACGTAAAGGAATATTATTAGGGATCCAGCCATGGAGAAGATTTTAGTCACTAGGATAAGATAAAGAATAAACACATTATAAAAAAATCACATTAGGATTTTCTTTTTAACCTGTTCCTTAAAACACTAGTGTTTAGGAAATCTAATACAGGCAAAAGCAATCAAGGGTAGTTTAGGGTTACGGTTAGGGTTAGGGTTAGTGTTAGGGTTAGGGTACGGCTTAGGGTATGGGATAGGGTACGGGTGAGGGTACGGCGTAGGGTAGGGGTTAGGGTTAGGGTTAGGGTTAGGGTTAGGGTATGGCTTAGGGTACGGGTGAGGGTACGGGTGAGGGTACTGCATAGGGTATTGGTTAGGGTTAGGGTACGGCTTAGGATACGTGTTAGGGTACGGGTTAGGGTACGGCGTAGAGTGTGGGTTAAGGTTAGGGTTAGTGTTAGGGTTAGGGTTACGGTACGTCTTAGGGTATGTGTTAGGGTAGGGGTGAGGGTACGGCGTAGGTTATGGGTTAGGGTTAGGGTTAGGGTTAGGGTTAGGGTACGGCTTAGGATACGGGTTAGGGTACGGGTGAGGGTACGGCGTAGGTTATGGGTTAGGGTTAGGGTTAGTGTTAGGGTTATGGTACGGCTTAGGTTATGGGATAGGGTACAGGTGAGGGTATGGCATAGGGTAGGGGTTAGGGTTAGGGTTAGGGTTAGGGTTAGGGTTAGGGTACGGCTTAGGGTACGGGTGAGGCTATGGGTGAGGATACTGCGTAGGGTATTGGTTAGGGTTAGGGTAAAGCTTAGGATACGGGTTAGGGTACGTGTTAGGGTATGGCGTACGGTATGGGTTAGGGTTAGGGTTAGGGTTAGGGTTAGGGTTAGGGTTAGGGTACGGCTTAGGGTACGGGTTAGGGTACGGGTGAGGTTACGGCGTAGGGTAAGGTTTAGGGTTAGGGTTAGGGTTAGGGTTAGTTTTAGGGTTAGGGATTGGTTTAGGGTACGGGTTAGGATTAGCGTACGTGCTAGGGTTAGGTTTTCGGTTAGGGTTAGGGTACGCGTTAGGGTTAGGGTATGGGTTAGAGTTAGGGTACACGTTAGGATTAGGGTATTTATTAAACCTATCCCACTCTCTAGATACCACTTAGCACGTAAAGGAATATTATTAGGGATCCAGCCATGGAGAAGATTTTAGTCACTAGGATAAGATAAAGAATAAACACATTATAAAAAAATCACATTAGGATTTTCTTTTTAACCTGTTCCTTAAAACACTAGTGCTTAGGAAATCTAATAGAGGCAAAAGCAATCAAGGGTAGTTTAGGGTTAGGGTTAGGGTTAGGGTTAGTGTTAGGGTTAGGGTACGGCTTAGGGTATGGGATAGGGTACGGGTGAGGGTACGGCGTAGGGTAGGTGTTAGGGTTAGGCTTAGGGTTATGGTTAGGGTATGGCTTAGGGTACGGGTGAGGGTACGGGTGAGGGTACTGCGTAGGGTATTGCTTAGGGTTAGGGTACGGCTTAGGATACGTGTTAGGGTACGGATTAGGGTACGGCGTAGAGTGTGGGTTAGGGTTAGGGTTAGTGTTAGGGTTAGGGTTACGGTACTTCTTAGGGTACGTGTTAGGGTACGGGTGAGGGTACGGCGTAGGTTATGGGTTAGGGTTAGGGTTAGGGTTAGGGTTAGGGTACGGCTTAGGATACGGGTTAGGGTACGGGTGAGGGTACGGCGTTGGTTATGGGTTAGGGTTAGGGTTAGTGTTAGGGTTATGGTACGGCTTAGGTTATGGGATAGGGTACAGGTGAGGGTATGGCATAGGGTAGGGGTTAGGGTTAGGGTTAGGGTTAGGGTTAGGGTTAGGGTACGGCTTAGGGTACGGGTGAGGCTATGGGTGAGGATACTGCGTAGGGTATTGGTTAGGGTTAGGGTACGGCTTAGGATACGGGTTAGGGTACGTGTTAGGGTATGGCGTACGATGTGGGTTAGGGTTAGGGTTAGGGTTAGGGTTAGGGTTAGGGTACGCCTTAGGGTACGGGTTAGGGTACGGGTGAGGGTACGGCGTAGCATATGTTTTAGGGTTAGGGTTAGGGTACGGCTTAGGGTACGGGTTAGGGTACGGGTGACGGTACGGTGTAGGTTATGGGTTAGGGTTAGGGTTAGGGTTAGGGTTAGTTTTAGGGTTAGGGATTGGTTTAGGGTACGGGTTAGGATTAGCATACGTGTTCGGGTTAGGGTTTTGGTTAGGGTTAGGGTACGCGTTAAGGTTAGGGTATGGGTTAGGTTTAGGGTACACTTTAGGATTAGGGTATTTATTAAACCTATCCCACTCTCTAGATACCACTTAGCACGTAAAGGAATATTATTTGGGGTTCAGCCATGGAGAAGATTTTAGTCACTAGGATAAGATAAAGAATAAACACATTATAAAAAAATCACATAAGGTTTTCTTTTTAACCTGTTCCTTAAAACACTAGTGTTTAGGAAATCTAATGGAGGCAAAAGCAGTAAAGGGTAGTTTAGGGTTAGGGTTAGGGTTAGGGTTAGGGGAGGGCTTAGGATACCGGTGAGGGTACTGGTGAGGGTACTGCGTAGGTTATTGGTTAGGGTTAGGGTACGGCTTAGGATACGGGTTAGGATATGGGTTAGGTTACGGCGTTGGGTATGGGTGAGGGTTAGGGTTAGGGTTAGGGTAAGGCTTTGGGTACGGGTTAGGGTACGGGTGAGGGTACGGCGTAGGGTAGAGGTTAGGGTTAGGTTTAGGGTTAGGGTACGGCTTAGGATACGGGTTAGGGTATGGGTGCGGGTACTGCGTAGCGTATGGTTTAGGGTTAGGGTTAGGGTTAGGGTTAGTTTTAGGGTTAGGGATTGGTTTAGGGTACGGGTGAGGATTAGCGTACGTGTTAGGGTTAGGGTTTGGGTTAGGGTTAGGGTACGCATTAGGGTTAGGGTTAGGGTACACGTTAGGATTAGGGTATTTATTAAACCTATCCCACTCTCTAGATACCACTTAGCACGTAAAGGAATATTATTTAGGGTCCAGCCATGGAGAAGATTTTCGTTACTAGGATAAAAGAAAGAATAAACACATTATAAAAAAATCACATTAGGATTTTCTTTTTAACCTGTTCCTTAAAACACTAGTGCTTAGGAAATCTAATGGAGGCAAAAGCAGTCAAGGGTAGTTTAGGGTTAGGGTTAGGGTTAGGGTTAGTGTTAGGGTTAGGGTACGGCTTAGGGTATGGGATAGGGTATGGGTGAGGGTACGGCATAGGGTAGGGTTTAGGGTTAGGGTTAGTGTTAGGGTTAGGGTTAGGGTATGGCTTAGGGTACGGGTGAGGGTACTGTGTAGGTCATTGGTTAGGGTTAGGTTAAGGCTTAGGATACAGGTTATTGTATGGGTTAGGGTACGGCGCAGGGTATGGGTAAGGGTTAGGGTTAGGGTTAGGGTTAGAGTTAGGGTACGGCTTAGGGTACGGGTTAGGGTACGGGTGAGGGTACGGCGTAGTGTATAGGTTAGGGTTAGGGTTAGGGTACGGCTTTGGGTACGGGTTTGGTTACGGGTGAGGGTACGGCGTAGGGTATGGGTTAGGGTTAGGGTTAGGGTTAGTGTTAGTGTTAGGGTTAGGGTACGGCTTAGCGTATGGGATAGGGTACGGGTGAGGGTACGGCGTAGGGTAGGGGTTAGGGTTAGAGTTAGGGTTAGGGTTGGGGTTAGGGTACGGCTTAGGGTACGGGTGAGGGTACGGGTGAGGGTACTGCGTAGGGTATTGGTTAGGGTTAGGATACGGCTTAGGATACGGGTTAGGGTACGGGTTAGGGTATGGCGTAGGGTATGGGTTAGGGTTAGGGTTAGGGTTAGGGTTAGGGTTAGGGTACGGCTTAGGATACGGGTTAGGGTACGGGTGAGGGTACGGCGTAGCGTATGGGTTAGGGTTAGGGTTAGGGTACGTCTTAGGGTACGGGTTAGGGTACGGGTGAGGGTACGGCGTAGGGTAAGGTTTAGGGTTAGGGTTAGGGTTAGGGTTAGTTTTAGGGTTAGGGATTGGTTTAGGGTACGGGTTAGGATTAGCGTACGTGTTAGGGTTAGGTTTTCGGTTAGGGTTAGGTTATGCGTTAGGGTTAGGGTATGGGTTAGGGTTAGGGTACACGTTAGGATTAGGGTATTTATTAAACCTATCCCACTCTCTAGATACCACTTAGCACGTAAAGGAATATTATTAGGGATCCAGCCATGGAGAAGATTTTAGTCACTAGGATAAGATAAAGAATAAACACATTATAAAAAAATCACATTAGGATTTTCTTTTTAACCTGTTCCTTAAAACACTAGTGTTTAGGAAATCTAATACAGGCAAAAGCAATCAAGGGTAGTTTAGGGTTAGGGTTAGGGTTAGGGTTAGTGTTAGGGTTAGGGTACGGCTTAGGGTATGGGATAGGGTACGGGTGAGGGTACGGCGTAGGGTAGGGGTTAGGGTTAGGGTTAGGGTTAGGGTTAGGGTATGGCTTAGGGTACGGGTGAGGGTACGGGTGAGGGTACTGCATAGGGTATTGGTTAGGGTTAGGGTACGGCTTAGGATACGTGTTAGGGTACGGGTTAGGGTACGGCGTAGAGTGTGGGTTAAGGTTAGGGTTAGTGTTAGGGTTAGGGTTACGGTACGTCTTAGGGTATGTGTTAGGGTAGGGGTGAGGGTACGGCGTAGGTTATGGGTTAGGGTTAGGGTTAGGGTTAGGGTTAGGGTACGGCTTAGGATACGGGTTAGGGTACGGGTGAGGGTACGGCGTAGGTTATGGGTTAGGGTTAGGGTTAGTGTTAGGGTTATGGTACGGCTTAGGTTATGGGATAGGGTACAGGTGAGGGTATGGCATAGGGTAGGGGTTAGGGTTAGGGTTAGGGTTAGGGTTAGGGTTAGGGTACGGCTTAGGGTACGGGTGAGGCTATGGGTGAGGATACTGCGTAGGGTATTGGTTAGGGTTAGGGTAAAGCTTAGGATACGGGTTAGGGTACGTGTTAGGGTATGGCGTACGGTATGGGTTAGGGTTAGGGTTAGGGTTAGGGTTAGGGTTAGGGTTAGGGTACGGCTTAGGGTACGGGTTAGGGTACGGGTGAGGTTACGGCGTAGGGTAAGCTTTAGGGTTAGGGTTAGGGTTAGGGTTAGTTTTAGGGTTAGGGATTGGTTTAGGGTACGGGTTAGGATTAGCGTACGTGTTAGGGTTAGGTTTTCGGTTAGGGTTAGGGTACGCGTTAGGGTTAGGGTATGGGTTAGAGTTAGGGTACACGTTAGGATTAGGGTATTTATTAAACCTATCCCACTCTCTAGATACCACTTAGCACGTAAAGGAATATTATTAGGGATCCAGCCATGGAGAAGATTTTAGTCACTAGGATAAGATAAAGAATAAACACATTATAAAAAAATCACATTAGGATTTTCTTTTTAACCTGTTCCTTAAAACACTAGTGCTTAGGAAATCTAATAGAGGCAAAAGCAATCAAGGGTAGTTTAGGGTTAGGGTTAGGGTTAGGGTTAGTGTTAGGGTTAGGGTACGGCTTAGGGTATGGGATAGGGTACGGGTGAGGGTACGGCGTAGGGTAGGTGTTAGGGTTAGGCTTAGGGTTATGGTTAGGGTATGGCTTAGGGTACGGGTGAGGGTACGGGTGAGGGTACTGCGTAGGGTATTGCTTAGGGTTAGGGTACGGCTTAGGATACGTGTTAGGGTACGGATTAGGGTACGGCGTAGAGTGTGGGTTAGGGTTAGGGTTAGTGTTAGGGTTAGGGTTACGGTACTTCTTAGGGTACGTGTTAGGGTACGGGTGAGGGTACGGCGTAGGTTATGGGTTAGGGTTAGGGTTAGGGTTAGGGTTAGGGTACGGCTTAGGATACGGGTTAGGGTACGGGTGAGGGTACGGCGTTGGTTATGGGTTAGGGTTAGGGTTAGTGTTAGGGTTATGGTACGGCTTAGGTTATGGGATAGGGTACAGGTGAGGGTATGGCATAGGGTAGGGGTTAGGGTTAGGGTTAGGGTTAGGGTTAGGGTTAGGGTACGGCTTAGGGTACGGGTGAGGCTATGGGTGAGGATACTGCGTAGGGTATTGGTTAGGGTTAGGGTACGGCTTAGGATACGGGTTAGGGTACGTGTTAGGGTATGGCGTACGATGTGGGTTAGGGTTAGGGTTAGGGTTAGGGTTAGGGTTAGGGTACGGCTTAGGGTACGGGTTAGGGTACGGGTGAGGGTACGGCGTAGCATATGTTTTAGGGTTAGGGTTAGGGTACGGCTTAGGGTACGGGTTAGGGTACGGGTGAGGGTACGGTGTAGGTTATGGGTTAGGGTTAGGGTTAGGGTTAGGGTTAGTTTTAGGGTTAGGGATTGGTTTAGGGTACGGGTTAGGATTAGCATACGTGTTCGGGTTAGGGTTTTGGTTAGGGTTAGGGTACGCGTTAGGGTTAGGGTATGGGTTAGGTTTAGGGTACACTTTAGGATTAGGGTATTTATTAAACCTATCCCACTCTCTAGATACCACTTAGCACGTAAAGGAATATTATTTGGGGTTCAGCCATGGAGAAGATTTTAGTCACTAGGATAAGATAAAGAATAAACACATTATAAAAAAATCACATAAGGTTTTCTTTTTAACCTGTTCCTTAAAACACTAGTGTTTAGGAAATCTAATGGAGGCAAAAGCAGTAAAGGGTAGTTTAGGGTTAGGGTTAGGGTTAGGGTTAGGGGAGGGCTTAGGATACCGGTGAGGGAACTGGTGAGGGTACTGCGTAGGTTATTGGTTAGGGTTAGGGTACGGCTTAGGATACGGGTTAGGATATGGGTTAGGTTACGGCGTTGGGTATGGGTGAGGGTTAGGGTTAGGGTTAGGGTAAGGCTTTGGGTACGGGTTAGGGTACGGGTGAGGGTATGGCGTAGGGTAGAGGTTAGGGTTAGGTTTAGGGTTAGGGTACGGCTTAGGATACGGGTTAGGGTATGGGTGAGGGTACTGCGTAGCGTATGGGTTAGGGTTAGGGTTAGGGTTAGGGTTAGTTTTAGGGTTAGGGATTGGTTTAGGGTACGGGTGAGGATTAGCGTACGTGTTAGGGTTAGGGTTTGGGTTAGGGTTAAGGTACGCATTAGGGTTAGGGTTAGGGTACACGTTAGGATTAGGGTATTTATTAAACCTATCCCACTCTCTAGATACCACTTAGCACGTAAAGGAATATTATTTAGGGTCCAGCCATGGAGAAGATTTTCGTTACTAGGATAAGATAAAGAATAAACACATTATAAAAAATCACATTAGGATTTTCTTTTTAACCTGTTCCTTAAAACACTAGTGCTTAGGAAATCTAATGGAGGCAAAAGCAGTCAAGGGTAGTTTAGGGTTAGGGTTAGGGTTAGGGTTAGTGTTAGGGTTAGGGTACGGCTTAGGGTATGGGATAGGGTATGGGTGAGGGTACGGCATAGGGTAGGGTTTAGGGTTAGGGTTAGTGTTAAGGTTAGGGTTAGGGTATGGCTTAGGGTACGGGTGAGGGTACTGTGTAGGTCATTGGTTAGGGTTAGGTTAAGGCTTAGGATACAGGTTATTGTATGGGTTAGGGTACGGCGCAGGGTATGGGTAAGGGTTAGGGTTAGGGTTAGGTTTAGAGTTAGGGTACGGCTTAGGGTACGGGTTAGGGTACGGGTGAGGGTACGGCGTAGTGTATAGGTTAGGGTTACTGTTAGGGTACGGCTTTGGGTACGGGTTAAGTTACGGGTGAGGGTACGGCGTAGGGTATGGGTTAGGGTTAGGGTTAGGGTTAGTGTTAGTGTTAGGGTTAGGGTACGGCTTAGCGTATGGGATAGGGTACGGGTGAGGGTACGGCGTAGGGTAGGGGTTAGGGTTAGAGTTAGGGTTGGGGTTAGGGTACGGCTTAGGGTACGGGTGAGGGTACGGGTGAGGGTACTGCGTAGGGTATTGGTTAGGGTTAGGATACGGCTTAGGATACGGGTTAGGGTACGGGTTAGGGTATGGCATAGGGTATGGGTTAGGGTTAGGGTTAGGGTTAGGGTTAGGGTTAGCGTACGGCTTAGGATACGGGTTAGGATACGGGTGAGGGTACGGCGTAGCGTATGGGTTAGGGTTAGGGTTAGGGTACGTCTTAGGGTACGGGTTAGGGTACGGGTGAGGGTACGGCGTAGGGTAAGGTTTAGGGTTAGGGTTAGGGTTAGGGTTAGTTTTAGGGTTAGGGATTGGTTTAGGGTACGGGTTAGGATTAGCGTACGTGTTAGGGTTAGGTATTCGGTTAGGGTTAGGGTACGCGTTAGGGTTAGGGTATGGGTTAGGGTTAGGGTACACGTTAGGATTAGGGTATTTATTAAACCTATCCCACTCTCTAGATACCACTTAGCACGTAAAGGAATATTATTAGGGATCCAGCCATGGAGAAGATTTTAGTCACTAGGATAAGATAAAGAATAAACACATTATAAAAAAATCACATTAGGATTTTCTTTTTAACCTGTTCCTTAAAACACTAGTGCTTAGGAAATCTAATAGAGGCAAAAGCAATCAAGGGTAGTTTAGGGTTAGGGTTAGGGTTAGGGTTAGTGTTAGGGTTAGGGTACGGCTTAGGGTATGGGATAGGGTACGGGTGAGGGTACGGCGTAGGGTAGGGGTTAGGGTTAGGCTTAGGGCTATGGTTAGGGTATGGCTTAGGGTACGGGTGAGGGTACGGGTGAGGGTACTGCGTAGGGTATTGCTTAGGGTTAGGGTACGGCTTAGGATACGTGTTAGGGTACGGTTTAGGGTACGGCGTAGAGTGTGGGTTAGGGTTAGGGTTAGTGTTAGGGTTAGGGTTACGGTACTTCTTAGGGTACGTGTTAGGGTACGGGTGAGGGTACGGCGTAGGTTATGGGTTAGGGTTAGGGTTAGGGTTAGGGTTAGGGTACGGCTTAGGATACGGGTTAGGGTACGGGTGAGGGTACGGCGTAGGTTATGGGTTAGGGTTAGGGTTAGTGTTAGGGTTATGGTACGGCTTAGGTTATGGGATAGGGTACAGGTGAGGGTATGGCATAGGGTAGGTGTTAGGGTTAGGTTTAGGGTTAGGATTAGGGTTAGGGTACGGCTTAGGTCACGGGTGAGGCTATGGGTGAGGATACTGCGTAGGGTATTGGTTAGGGTTAGGGTACGGCTTAGGATACGGGTTAGGGTACGTGTTAGGGTATGGCGTACGGTATGGGTTAGGGTTAGGGTTAGGGTTAGGGTTAGGGTACGGCTTAGGGTACGGGTTAGGGTACGGGTGAGGTTACGGCGTAGGGTATAGTTTAGGGTTAGTGTTAGGGTTAGGGTACGGCTTAGGATACGGGTTAGGGTACGGGTGAGGGTACGGCGTAGCATATGGTTTAGGGTTAGTGTTAGGGTACGGCTTAGGGTACGGGTTAGGGTACGGGTGAGGGTACGGTGTAGGTTATGGGTTAGGGTTAGGGTTAGGGTTAGGGTTAGTTTTAGGGTTATGGATTGGTTTAGGGTACGGGTTAGGATTAGCATACGTGTTCGGGTTAGGGTTTTGGTTAGGGTTAGGGTACGCGTTAGGGTTAGGGTATGGGTTAGGTTTAGGGTACACTTTAGGATTAGGGTATTTATTAAACCTATCCCACTCTCTAGATACCACTTAGCACGTAAAGGAATATTATTTGGGGTTCAGCCATGGAGAAGATTTTAGTCACTAGGATAAGATAAAGAATAAACACATTATAAAAAAATCACATAAGGTTTTCTTTTTAACCTGTTCCTTAAAACACTAGTGTTTAGGAAATCTAATGGAGGCAAAAGCAGTAAAGGGTAGTTTAGGGTTAGGGTTAGGGTTAGGGTTAGGGTAGGGCTTAGGATACCGGTGAGGGTACTGGTGAGGGTACTGCGTAGGTTATTGGTTAGGGTTAGGGTACGGCTTAGGATACGGGTTAGGATATGGGTTAGGTTACGGCGTTGGGTATGGGTGAGGGTTAGGGTTAGGGTTAGGGTAAGGCTTTGGGTACGGGTTAGGGTACGGGTGAGGGTACGGCGTAGGGTAGAGGTTAGGGTTAGGTTTAGGGTTAGGGTACGGCTTAGGATACGGGTTAGGGTATGGGTGAGGGTACGGCGTAGCGTATGGGTTAGGGTTAGGGTTAGGGTTAGGGTTAGTTTTAGGGTTAGGGATTGGTTTAGGGTACGGGTGAGGATTAGCGTACGTGTTAGGGTTAGGGTTTGGGTTAGGGTTAGGGTACACGTTAGGATTAGGGTATTTATTAAACCTATCCCACTCTCTAGATACCACTTAGCACGTAAAGGAATATTATTTAGGGTCCAGCCATGGAGAAGATTTTCGTTACTAGGATAAGATAAAGAATAAACACATTATAAAAAAATCACATTAGGATTTTCTTTTTAACCTGTTCCTTAAAACACTAGTGCTTAGGAAATCTAATGGAGGCAAAAGCAGTCAAGGGTAGTTTAGGGTTAGGGTTAGGGTTAGGGTTAGTGTTAGGGTTAGGGTACGGCTTAGGGTATGGGATAGGGTATGGGTGAGGGTACGGCATAGGGTAGGGTTTAGGGTTAGGGTTAGTGTTAGGGTTAGGGTTAGGGTATGACTTAGGGTACGGGTGAGGGTACTGTGTAGGTCATTGGTTAGGGTTAGGTTAAGGCTTAGGATACAGGTTATTGTATGGTTTAGGGTACGGCGCAGGGTATGGGTAAGGGTTAGGGTTAGGGTTAGGGTTAGAGTTAGGGTACGGCTTAGGGTACGGGTTAGGGTACGGGTGAGGGTACGGCGTAGTGTATAGGTTAGGGTTAGGGTTAGGGTACGGCTTTGGGTACGGGTTAGGTTACGGGTGAGGGTACGGCGTAGGGTATGGGTTAGGGTTAGGGTTAGGGTTAGTGTTAGTGTTAGGGTTAGGGTACGGCTTAGCGTATGGGATAGGGTACGGGTGAGGGTACGGCCTAGGGTAGGGGTTAGGGTTAGAGTTAGGGTTAGGGTTGGGGTTAGGGTACGGCTTAGGGTACGGGTGAGGGTATGGGTGAGGGTACTGCGTAGGGTATTGGTTAGGGTTAGGATACGGCTTAGGATACGGGTTAGGGTACGGGTTAGGGTATGGCGTAGGGTATGTGTTAGGGTTAGGGTTAGGGTTAGGGTTAGGGTACGGCTTAGGATACGGGTTAGGGTACGGGTGAGGGTACGGCGTAGCGTATGGGTTAGGGTTAGGGTTAGGGTACGTCTTAGGGTACGGGTTAGGGTACGGGTGAGGGTACGGCGTAGGGTAAGGTTTAGGGTTAGGGTTAGTTTTAGGGTTAGGGATTGGTTTAGGGTACGGGTTAGGATTAGCGTACGTGTTAGGGTTAGGTTTTCGGTTAGGGTTAGGGTACGCGTTAGGGTTAGGGTATGGGTTAGGGTTAGGGTACACGTTAGGATTAGGGTATTTATTAAACCTATCCCACTCTCTAGATACCACTTAGCACGTAAAGGAATATTATTAGGGATCCAGCCATGGAGAAGATTTTAGTCACTAGGATAAGATAAAGAATAAACACATTATAAAAAAATCACATTAGGATTTTCTTTTTAACCTGTTCCTTAAAACACTAGTGTTTAGGAAATCTAATACAGGCAAAAGCAATCAAGGGTAGTTTAGGGTTAGGGTTAGGGTTAGGGTTAGTGTTAGGGTTAGGGTACGGCTTAGGGTATGGGATAGGGTATGGGTGAGGGTACGGTGTAGGGTAGGGGTTAGGGTTAGGGTTAGGGTATGGCTTAGGGTACGGGTGAGGGTACGGGTGAGGGTACTGCGTAGGGTATTGGTTAGGGTTAGGGTACGGCTTAGGATACGTGTTAGGGTACGGGTTAGGGTACGGCGTAGAGTGTGGGTTAAGGTTAGGGTTAGTGTTAGGGTTAGGGTTACGGTACGTCTTAGGGTATGTGTTAGGGTACGGGTGAGGGTACGGCGTAGGTTATGCGTTAGGGTTAGGGTTAGGGTTAGGGTTAGGGTACGGCTTAGGATACGGGTTAGGGTACGGGTGAGGGTACGGCGTAGGTTATGGGTTAGGGTTAGGGTTAGTGTTAGGGTTATGGTACGGCTTAGGTTATGGGATAGGGTACAGGTGAGGGTATGGCATAGGGTAGGGGTTAGGGTTAGGGTTAGGGTTAGGGTTAGGGTTAGGGTACGGCTTAGGGTACGGGTGAGGCTATGGGTGAGGATACTGCGTAGGGTATTGGTTAGGGTTAGGGTACGGCTTAGGATACGGGTTAGGGTACGTGTTAGGTTATGGCGTACGGTATGGGTTAGGGTTAGGGTTAGGGTTAGGGTTAGGGTACGGCTTAGGGTACGGGTTAGGGTACGGGTGAGGTTACGGCGAAGGGTATAGTTTAGGGTTAGGGTTAGGGTTAGGGTACGGCTTAGGATACGGGTTAGGGTACGGGTGAGGGTACGGCGTAGCATATGTTTTAGGGTTAGGGTTAGGGTACGGCTTAGGGTACGGGTTAGGGTACGGGTGAGGGTACGGTGTAGGTTATGGGTTAGGGTTAGGGTTAGGGTTAGGGTTAGTTTTAGGGTTAGGGATTGGTTTAGGGTACGGGTTAGGATTAGCATACGTGTTCGGGTTAGGGTTTTGGTTAGGGTTAGGGTACGCGTTAGGGTTAGGGTATGGGTTAGGTTTAGGGTACACTTTAGGATTAGGGTATTTATTAAACCTATCCCACTCTCTAGATACCACTTAGCACGTAAAGGAATATTATTTGGGGTTCAGCCATGGAGAAGATTTTAGTCACTAGGATAAGATAAAGAATAAACACATTATAAAAAAATCACATAAGGTTTTCTTTTTAATCTGTTCCTTAAAACACTAGTGTTTAGGAAATCTAATGGAGGCAAAAGCAGTAAAGGGTAGTTTAGGGTTAGGGTTAGGGTTAGGGTTAGGGGAGGGCTTAGGATACCGGTGAGGGTACTGGTGAGGGTACTGCGTAGGTTATTGGTTAGGGTTAGGGTACGGCTTAGGATACGGGTTAGGATATGGGTTAGGTTACGGCGTTGGGTATGGGTGAGGCTTAGGGTTAGGGTTAGGGTAAGGCTTTGGGTACGAGTTAGGGTACGGGTGAGGGTACGGCGTAGGATAGAGGTTAGGGTTAGGTTTAGGGTTAGGGTACGGCTTAGGATACGGGTTAGGGTATGGGTGAGGGTACGGCGTAGCGTATGGGTTAGGGTTAGGGTTAGGGTTAGGGTTAGTTTTAGGGTTAGGGATTGGTTTAGGGTACGGGTGAGGATTAGCGTACGTGTTAGGGTTAGGGTTTGGGTTAGGGTTAGGGTACGCATTAGGGTTAGGGTTAGGGTACACGTTAGGATTAGGGTATTTATTAAACCTATCCCACTCTCTAGATACCACTTAGCACGTAAAGGAATATTATTTAGGGTCCAGCCATGGAGAAGATTTTCGTTACTAGGATAAGATAAAGAATAAAAACATTATAAAAAAATCACATTAGGATTTTCTTTTTAACCTGTTCCTTAAAACACTAGTGCTTAGGAAATCTAATGGAGGCAAAAGCAGTCAAGGGTAGTTTAGGGTTAGGGTTAGGGTTAGGGTTAGTGTTAGGGTTAGGGTACGGCTTAGGGTATGGGATAGGGTATGGTTGAGGGTACGGCATAGGGTAGGGTTTAGGGTTAGGGTTAGTGTTAGGGTTAGGGTTAGGGTATGGCTTAGGGTACGGGTGAGGGTACTGTGTAGGTCATTGGTTAGGGTTAGGTTAAGGCTTAGGATACAGGTTATTGTATGGGTTAGGGTACGGCGCAGGGTATGGGTAAGGGTTAGGGTTAGGGTTAGGGTTAGAGTTAGGGTACGGCTTAGGGTACGGGTTAGGGTACGGGTGAGGGTACGGCGTAGTGTATAGGTTAGGGTTAGTGTTAGGGTACGGCTTTGGGTACGGGTTAGGTTACGGGTGAGGGTACGGCGTAGGGTATGGGTTAGGGTTAGGGTTAGGGTTAGTGTTAGTGTTAGGGTTAGGGTACGGCTTAGCGTATGGGATAGGGTACGGGTGAGGGTACGGCGTAGGGTAGGGGTTAGGGTTAGAGTTAGGGTTAGGGTTGGGGTTAGGGTACGGCTTAGGGTACGGGTGAGGGTACGGGTGAGGGTACTGCGTAGGGTATTGGTTAGGGTTAGGATACGGCTTAGGATACGGGTTAGGGTACGGGTTAGGGTATGGCGTAGGGTATGTGTTAGGGTTAGGGTTAGGGTTAGGGTTAGGGTTAGGGTACGGCTTAGGATACAGGTTAGGGTACGGGTGAGGGTACGGCGTAGCGTATGGGTTAGGGTTAGGGTTAGGGTACGTCTTAGGGTACGGGTTAGGGTACGGGTGAGGGTACGGCGTAGGGTAAGGTTTAGGGTTAGGGTTAGGGTTAGGGTTAGTTTTAGGGTTAGGGATTGGTTTAGGGTACGGGTTAGGATTAGCGTACGTGTTAGGGTTAGGTTTTCGGTTAGGGTTAGGGTACGCGTTAGGGTTAGGGTATGGGTTAGGGTTAGGGTACACGTTAGGATTAGGGTATTTATTAAACCTATCCCACTCTCTAGATACCACTTAGCACGTAAAGGAATATTATTAGGGATCCAGCCATGGAGAAGATTTTAGTCACTAGGATAAGATAAAGAATAAACACATTATAAAAAAATCACATTAGGATTTTCTTTTTAACCTGTTCCTTAAAACACTAGTGCTTAGGAAATCTAATAGAGGCAAAAACAATCAAGGGTAGTTTAGGGTTAGGGTTAGGGTTAGGGTTAGTGTTAGGGTTAGGGTACGGCTTAGGGTATGGGATAGGGTACGGGTGAGGGTACGGCGTAGGGTAGGGGTTAAGGTTAGGCTTAGGGTTATGGTTAGGGTATGGCTTAGGGTACGGGTGAGGGTACGGGTGAGGGTACTGCGTAGGGTATTGCTTAGGGTTAGGGTACGGCTTAGGATACGTGTTAGGGTACGGGTTAGGGTACGGCGTAGAGTGTGGGTTAGGTTTAGGGTTAGTGTTAGGGTTAGGGTTACGGTACGTCTTAGGGTACGTGTTAGGGTACGGGTGAGGTTACGGCGTAGGTTATGGGTTAGGGTTAGGGTTAGGGTTAGGGTACGGCTTAGGATACGGGTTAGGGTACGGGTGAGGGTATGGCGTAGGTTATGGGTTAGGGTTAGGGTTAGTGTTAGGGTTATGGTATGGCTTAGGTTATGGGATAGGGTACAGGTGAGGGTATGGCATAGGGTAGGTGTTAGGTTTAGGGTTAGGGTTAGGGTTAGGGTTAGGGTACGGCTTAGGGCACGGGTGAGGCTATGGGTGAGGATACTGCGTAGGGTATTGGTTAGGGTTAGGGTACGGCTTAGGATACGGGTTAGGATATGGGTTAGGTTACGGCGTTGGGTATGGGTGAGGGTTAGGGTTAGGGTTAGGGTAAGGCTTTGGGTACGGGTTAGGGTACGGGTGAGGGTACGGCGTAGGGTAGAGGTTAGGGTTAGGTTTAGGGTTAGGGTACGGCTTAGGATACGGGTTAGGGTATGGGTGAGGGTACGGCGTAGCGTATGGGTTAGGGTTAGGGTTAGGGTTAGGGTTAGTTTTAGGGTTAGGGATTGGTTTAGGGTACGGGTGAGGATTAGCGTACGTGTTAGGGTTAGGGTTTGGGTTAGGGTTAGGGTACACGTTAGGATTAGGGTATTTATTAAACCTATCCCACTCTCTAGATACCACTTAGCACGTAAAGGAATATTATTTAGGGTCCAGCCATGGAGAAGATTTTCGTTACTAGGATAAGATAAAGAATAAACACATTATAAAAAAATCACATTAGGATTTTCTTTTTAACCTGTTCCTTAAAACACTAGTGCTTAGGAAATCTAATGGAGGCAAAAGCAGTCAAGGGTAGTTTAGGGTTAGGGTTAGGGTTAGGGTTAGTGTTAGGGTTAGGGTACGGCTTAGGGTATGGGATAGGGTATGGGTGAGGGTACGGCATAGGGTAGGGTTTAGGGTTAGGGTTAGTGTTAGGGTTAGGGTTAGGGTATGACTTAGGGTACGGGTGAGGGTACTGTGTAGGTCATTGGTTAGGGTTAGGTTAAGGCTTAGGATACAGGTTATTGTATGGTTTAGGGTACGGCGCAGGGTATGGGTAAGGGTTAGGGTTAGGGTTAGGGTTAGAGTTAGGGTACGGCTTAGGGTACGGGTTAGGGTACGGGTGAGGGTACGGCGTAGTGTATAGGTTAGGGTTAGGGTTAGGGTACGGCTTTGGGTACGGGTTAGGTTACGGGTGAGGGTACGGCGTAGGGTATGGGTTAGGGTTAGGGTTAGGGTTAGTGTTAGTGTTAGGGTTAGGGTACGGCTTAGCGTATGGGATAGGGTACGGGTGAGGGTACGGCCTAGGGTAGGGGTTAGGGTTAGAGTTAGGGTTAGGGTTGGGGTTAGGGTACGGCTTAGGGTACGGGTGAGGGTATGGGTGAGGGTACTGCGTAGGGTATTGGTTAGGGTTAGGATACGGCTTAGGATACGGGTTAGGGTACGGGTTAGGGTATGGCGTAGGGTATGTGTTAGGGTTAGGGTTAGGGTTAGGGTTAGGGTACGGCTTAGGATACGGGTTAGGGTACGGGTGAGGGTACGGCGTAGCGTATGGGTTAGGGTTAGGGTTAGGGTACGTCTTAGGGTACGGGTTAGGGTACGGGTGAGGGTACGGCGTAGGGTAAGGTTTAGGGTTAGGGTTAGTTTTAGGGTTAGGGATTGGTTTAGGGTACGGGTTAGGATTAGCGTACGTGTTAGGGTTAGGTTTTCGGTTAGGGTTAGGGTACGCGTTAGGGTTAGGGTATGGGTTAGGGTTAGGGTACACGTTAGGATTAGGGTATTTATTAAACCTATCCCACTCTCTAGATACCACTTAGCACGTAAAGGAATATTATTAGGGATCCAGCCATGGAGAAGATTTTAGTCACTAGGATAAGATAAAGAATAAACACATTATAAAAAAATCACATTAGGATTTTCTTTTTAACCTGTTCCTTAAAACACTAGTGTTTAGGAAATCTAATACAGGCAAAAGCAATCAAGGGTAGTTTAGGGTTAGGGTTAGGGTTAGGGTTAGTGTTAGGGTTAGGGTACGGCTTAGGGTATGGGATAGGGTATGGGTGAGGGTACGGTGTAGGGTAGGGGTTAGGGTTAGGGTTAGGGTATGGCTTAGGGTACGGGTGAGGGTACGGGTGAGGGTACTGCGTAGGGTATTGGTTAGGGTTAGGGTACGGCTTAGGATACGTGTTAGGGTACGGGTTAGGGTACGGCGTAGAGTGTGGGTTAAGGTTAGGGTTAGTGTTAGGGTTAGGGTTACGGTACGTCTTAGGGTATGTGTTAGGGTACGGGTGAGGGTACGGCGTAGGTTATGCGTTAGGGTTAGGGTTAGGGTTAGGGTTAGGGTACGGCTTAGGATACGGGTTAGGGTACGGGTGAGGGTACGGCGTAGGTTATGGGTTAGGGTTAGGGTTAGTGTTAGGGTTATGGTACGGCTTAGGTTATGGGATAGGGTACAGGTGAGGGTATGGCATAGGGTAGGGGTTAGGGTTAGGGTTAGGGTTAGGGTTAGGGTTAGGGTACGGCTTAGGGTACGGGTGAGGCTATGGGTGAGGATACTGCGTAGGGTATTGGTTAGGGTTAGGGTACGGCTTAGGATACGGGTTAGGGTACGTGTTAGGTTATGGCGTACGGTATGGGTTAGGGTTAGGGTTAGGGTTAGGGTTAGGGTACGGCTTAGGGTACGGGTTAGGGTACGGGTGAGGTTACGGCGAAGGGTATAGTTTAGGGTTAGGGTTAGGGTTAGGGTACGGCTTAGGATACGGGTTAGGGTACGGGTGAGGGTACGGCGTAGCATATGTTTTAGGGTTAGGGTTAGGGTACGGCTTAGGGTACGGGTTAGGGTACGGGTGAGGGTACGGTGTAGGTTATGGGTTAGGGTTAGGGTTAGGGTTAGGGTTAGTTTTAGGGTTAGGGATTGGTTTAGGGTACGGGTTAGGATTAGCATACGTGTTCGGGTTAGGGTTTTGGTTAGGGTTAGGGTACGCGTTAGGGTTAGGGTATGGGTTAGGTTTAGGGTACACTTTAGGATTAGGGTATTTATTAAACCTATCCCACTCTCTAGATACCACTTAGCACGTAAAGGAATATTATTTGGGGTTCAGCCATGGAGAAGATTTTAGTCACTAGGATAAGATAAAGAATAAACACATTATAAAAAAATCACATAAGGTTTTCTTTTTAACCTGTTCCTTAAAACACTAGTGTTTAGGAAATCTAATGGAGGCAAAAGCAGTAAAGGGTAGTTTAGGGTTAGGGTTAGGGTTAGGGTTAGGGGAGGGCTTAGGATACCGGTGAGGGTACTGGTGAGGGTACTGCGTAGGTTATTGGTTAGGGTTAGGGTACGGCTTAGGATACGGGTTAGGATATGGGTTAGGTTACGGCGTTGGGTATGGGTGAGGCTTAGGGTTAGGGTTAGGGTAAGGCTTTGGGTACGAGTTAGGGTACGGGTGAGGGTACGGCGTAGGATAGAGGTTAGGGTTAGGTTTAGGGTTAGGGTACGGCTTAGGATACGGGTTAGGGTATGGGTGAGGGTACGGCGTAGCGTATGGGTTAGGGTTAGGGTTAGGGTTAGGGTTAGTTTTAGGGTTAGGGATTGGTTTAGGGTACGGGTGAGGATTAGCGTACGTGTTAGGGTTAGGGTTTGGGTTAGGGTTAGGGTACGCATTAGGGTTAGGGTTAGGGTACACGTTAGGATTAGGGTATTTATTAAACCTATCCCACTCTCTAGATACCACTTAGCACGTAAAGGAATATTATTTAGGGTCCAGCCATGGAGAAGATTTTCGTTACTAGGATAAGATAAAGAATAAAAACATTATAAAAAAATCACATTAGGATTTTCTTTTTAACCTGTTCCTTAAAACACTAGTGCTTAGGAAATCTAATGGAGGCAAAAGCAGTCAAGGGTAGTTTAGGGTTAGGGTTAGGGTTAGGGTTAGTGTTAGGGTTAGGGTACGGCTTAGGGTATGGGATAGGGTATGGTTGAGGGTACGGCATAGGGTAGGGTTTAGGGTTAGGGTTAGTGTTAGGGTTAGGGTTAGGGTATGGCTTAGGGTACGGGTGAGGGTACTGTGTAGGTCATTGGTTAGGGTTAGGTTAAGGCTTAGGATACAGGTTATTGTATGGGTTAGGGTACGGCGCAGGGTATGGGTAAGGGTTAGGGTTAGGGTTAGGGTTAGAGTTAGGGTACGGCTTAGGGTACGGGTTAGGGTACGGGTGAGGGTACGGCGTAGTGTATAGGTTAGGGTTAGTGTTAGGGTACGGCTTTGGGTACGGGTTAGGTTACGGGTGAGGGTACGGCGTAGGGTATGGGTTAGGGTTAGGGTTAGGGTTAGTGTTAGTGTTAGGGTTAGGGTACGGCTTAGCGTATGGGATAGGGTACGGGTGAGGGTACGGCGTAGGGTAGGGGTTAGGGTTAGAGTTAGGGTTAGGGTTGGGGTTAGGGTACGGCTTAGGGTACGGGTGAGGGTACGGGTGAGGGTACTGCGTAGGGTATTGGTTAGGGTTAGGATACGGCTTAGGATACGGGTTAGGGTACGGGTTAGGGTATGGCGTAGGGTATGTGTTAGGGTTAGGGTTAGGGTTAGGGTTAGGGTTAGGGTACGGCTTAGGATACAGGTTAGGGTACGGGTGAGGGTACGGCGTAGCGTATGGGTTAGGGTTAGGGTTAGGGTACGTCTTAGGGTACGGGTTAGGGTACGGGTGAGGGTACGGCGTAGGGTAAGGTTTAGGGTTAGGGTTAGGGTTAGGGTTAGTTTTAGGGTTAGGGATTGGTTTAGGGTACGGGTTAGGATTAGCGTACGTGTTAGGGTTAGGTTTTCGGTTAGGGTTAGGGTACGCGTTAGGGTTAGGGTATGGGTTAGGGTTAGGGTACACGTTAGGATTAGGGTATTTATTAAACCTATCCCACTCTCTAGATACCACTTAGCACGTAAAGGAATATTATTAGGGATCCAGCCATGGAGAAGATTTTAGTCACTAGGATAAGATAAAGAATAAACACATTATAAAAAAATCACATTAGGATTTTCTTTTTAACCTGTTCCTTAAAACACTAGTGCTTAGGAAATCTAATAGAGGCAAAAACAATCAAGGGTAGTTTAGGGTTAGGGTTAGGGTTAGGGTTAGTGTTAGGGTTAGGGTACGGCTTAGGGTATGGGATAGGGTACGGGTGAGGGTACGGCGTAGGGTAGGGGTTAAGGTTAGGCTTAGGGTTATGGTTAGGGTATGGCTTAGGGTACGGGTGAGGGTACGGGTGAGGGTACTGCGTAGGGTATTGCTTAGGGTTAGGGTACGGCTTAGGATACGTGTTAGGGTACGGGTTAGGGTACGGCGTAGAGTGTGGGTTAGGTTTAGGGTTAGTGTTAGGGTTAGGGTTACGGTACGTCTTAGGGTACGTGTTAGGGTACGGGTGAGGGTACGGCGTAGGTTATGGGTTAGGGTTAGGGTTAGGGTTAGGGTACGGCTTAGGATACGGGTTAGGGTACGGGTGAGGGTATGGCGTAGGTTATGGGTTAGGGTTAGGGTTAGTGTTAGGGTTATGGTATGGCTTAGGTTATGGGATAGGGTACAGGTGAGGGTATGGCATAGGGTAGGTGTTAGGTTTAGGGTTAGGGTTAGGGTTAGGGTTAGGGTACGGCTTAGGGCACGGGTGAGGCTATGGGTGAGGATACTGCGTAGGGTATTGGTTAGGGTTAGGGTACGGCTTAGGATACGGGTTAGGGTACGTGTTAGGGTATGGCGTACGGTATGGGTTAGGGTTAGGGTTAGGGTTAGGGTTAGGGTTAGGGTTAGGGTACGGCTTAGGGTACGGGTTAGGGTACGGGTGAGGTTACGGCGTAGGGTATAGTTTAGGGTTAGTGTTAGGGTTAGGGTACGGCTTAGGATACGGGTTAGCGTACGGGTGAGGGTACGGCTTAGGGTACGGGTTAGGGTACGGGTGAGGGTACGGTGTAGGTTATGGGTTAGGGTTAGGGTTAGGGTTAGGGTTAGTTTTAGGGTTAGGGTTTGGTTTAGGGTACGGGTTAGGATTAGCATACGTGTTCGGGTTAGGGTTTTGGTTAGGGTTAGGGTACGCGTTAGGGTTAGGGTATGGGTTAGGTTTAGGGTACACTTTAGGATTAGGGTATTTATTAAACCTATCCCACTCTCTAGATACCACTTAGCACGTAAAGGAATATTATTTGGGGTTCAGCCATGGAGAAAATTTTAGTCACTAGGATAAGATAAAGAATAAACACATTATAAAAAAATCACATAAGGTTTTCTTTTTAACCTGTTCCTTAAAACACTAGTGTTTAGGAAATCTAATGGAGGCAAAAGCAGTAAAGGGTAGTTTAGGGTTAGGGTTAGGGTTAGGGTTAGGGTAGGGCTTAGGATACTGGTGAGGGTACTGGTGAGGGTACTGCGTAGGTTATTGGTTAGGGTTAGGGTACGGCTTAGGATACGGGTTAGGATATGGGTTAGGTAATGGCGTTGGGTATGGGTGAGGGTTAGGGTTAGGGTTAGGGTAAGGCTTTGGGTACGGGTTAGGGTACGGGTGAGGGTACGGCGTAGGGTAGAGGTTAGGGTTAGGTTTAGGGTTAGGGTACGGCTTAGGATACGGGTTACGGTATGGGTGAGGGTACGGCGTAGCGTATGGGTTAGGGTTAGGGTTAGGGTTAGGGTTAGTTTTAGGGTTAGGGATTGGTTTAGGGTACGGGTGAGGATTAGCGTACGTGTTAGGGTTAGGGTTTGGGTTAGGGTTAGGGTACGCATTAGGGTTAGGGTTAGGGTACACGTTAGGATTAGGGTATTTATTAAACCTATCCCACTCTCTAGATACCACTTAGCACGTAAAGGAATATTATTTAGGGTCCAGCCATGGAGAAGATTTTCGTTACTAGGATAAGATAAAGAATAAACACATTATAAAAAAATCACATTAGGATTTTCTTTTTAACCTGTTCCTTAAAACACTAGTGCTTAGGAAATCTAATGGAGGCAAAAGCAGTCAAGGGTAGTTTAGGGTTAGGGTTAGGGTTAGGGTTAGTGTTAGGGTTAGGGTACGGCTTAGGGTATGGGATAGGGTATGGGTGAGGGTACGGCATAGTGTAGGGTTTAGGGTTAGGGTTAGTGTTAGGGTTAGGGTTAGGGTATGGCTTAGGGTACGGGTGAGGGTACTGTGTAGGTCATTGGTTAGGGTTAGGTTAAGGCTTAGGATACAGGTTATTGTATGGGTTAGGGTACGGCGCAGGGTATGGGTAAGGGTTAGGGTTAGGGTTAGGGTTAGAGTTAGGGTACGGCTTAGGGTACGGGTTAGGGTACGGGCGAGGGTACGGCGTAGTGTATAGGTTAGGGTTAGGGTTAGGGTACGGCTTTGGGTACGGGTTAGGTTACGGGTGAGGGTACGGCGTAGGGTATGGGTTAGGGTTAGGGTTAGGGTTAGTGTTAGTGTTAGGGTTAGGGTACGGCTTAGCGTATGGGATAGGGTACGGGTGAGGGTACGGCCTAGGGTAGGGGTTAGGGTTAGAGTTAGGGTTAGGGTTGGGGTTAGGGTACGGCTTAGGGTACGGGTGAGGGTACGGGTGAGGGTACTGCGTAGGGTATTGGTTAGGGTTAGGATACGGCTTAGGATACGGGTTAGGGTACGGGTTATGGTATGGCGTAGGGTATGGGTTAGGGTTAGGGTTAGGGTTAGGGTTAGGGTACGGCTTAGAATATGGGTTAGGGTACGGGTGAGGGTACGGCGTAGCGTATGGGTTAGGGTTAGGGTTAGGGTACGTCTTAGGGTACCGGTTAGGGTACGGGTGAGGGTACGGCGTAGGGTAAGGGATAGGGTTAGGTTTAGGGTTAGGGTTAGTTTTAGGGTTAGGGATTGGTTTAGGGTACGGGTTAGGATTAGCGTACGTGTTAGGGTTAGGTTTTTTGTTAGGGTTAGGGTACGCGTTAGGGTTAGGGTATGGGTTAGGTTTAGGGTACACGTTAGGATTAGGGTATTTATTAAACCTATCCCACTCTCTAGATACCACTTAGCACGTAAAGGAATATTATTAGGGATCCAGCCATGGAGAAGATTTTAGTCACTAGGATAAGATAAAGAATAAACACATTATAAAAAAATCACATCAGGATTTTCTTTTTAACCTGTTCCTTAAAACACTAGTGCTTAGGAAATCTAATAGAGGCAAAAGCAATCAAGGGTAGTTTAGGGTTAGGGTTAGGGTTAGGGTTAGTGTTAGGGTTAGGGTACGGCTTAGGGTATGGGATAGGGTACGGGTGAGGGTACGGCGTAGGGTATGGGTTATGGTTAGGGTTAGGGTTAGTGTTAGTGTTAGGGTTAGGGTACGGCTTAGCGTATGGGATAGGGTACGGGTGAGGGTACGGCATAGGGTAGGGGTTAGGGTTAGGGTTAGGGTTAGGGTTAGGGTATGGCTTAGGGTACGGGTGAGGGTACGGGTGAGGGTACTGCGTAGGGTATTGGTTAGGGTTAGGGTACGGCTTAGGATACGTGTTAGGGTACGGGTTAGGGTACGGCGTAGAGTGTGGGTTAAGGTTAGGGTTAGTGTTAGGGTTAGGGTTACGGTACGTCTTAGGGTATGTGTTAGGGTACGGGTGAGGGTACGGCGTAGGTTATGGGTTAGGGTTAGGGTTAGGGTTAGGGTACGGCTTAGGATACGGGTTAGGGTACGGGTGAGGGTACGGCGTAGGTTATGCGTTAGGGTTAGGGTTAGTGTTAGGGTTATGGTACGGCTTAGGTTATGGGATAGGGTACAGGTGAGGGTATGGCATAGGGTAGGGGTTAGGGTTAGGGTTAGGGTTAGGGTTAGGGTTAGGGTACGGCTTAGGGTACGGGTGAGGCTATGGGTGAGGATACTGCGTAGGGTATTGGTTAGGGTTAGGGTACGGCTTAGGATACGGGTTAGGGTACGTGTTAGGGTATGGCATACGGTATGGGTTAGGGTTAGGGTTAGGGTTAGGGTTAGGGTTAGGGTTAGGGTACGGCTTAGGGTACGGGTTATGGTACGGGTGAGGTTACGGCGTAGGGTATAGTTTAGGGTTAGGGTTAGGGTTAGGGTACGGCTTAGGATACGGGTTAGGGTACGGGTGAGGGTACGGCTTAGGGTACGGGTTAGGGTACGTGTGAGGGTACGGTGTAGGTTATGGGTTAGGGTTAGGGTTAGGGTTAGGGTTAGTTTTAGGGTTAGGGATTGGTTTAGGGTACGGGTTAGGATTAGCATACGTGTTCGGGTTAGGGTTTTGGTTAGGGTTAGGGTACGCGTTAGGGTTAGGGTATGGGTTAGGTTTAGGGTACACTTTAGGATTAGGGTATTTATTAAACCTATCCCACTCTCTAGATACCACTTAGCACGTAAAGGAATATTATTTGGGGTTCAGCCATGGAGAAGATTTTAGTCACTAGGATAAGATAAAGAATAAACACATTATAAAAAAATCACATAAGGTTTTCTTTTTAACCTGTTCCTTAAAACACTAGTGTTTAGGAAATCTAATGGAGGCAAAAGCAGTAAAGGGTAGTTTAGGGTTAGGGTTAGGGTTAGGGTTAGGGGAGGGCTTAGGATACCGGTGAGGGTACTGGTGAGGGTACTGCGTAGGTTATTGGTTAGGGTTAGGGTACGGCTTAGGATACGGGTTAGGATATGGGTTAGGTTACGGCGTTGGGTATGGGTGAGGGTTAGGGTTAGGGTTAGGGTAAGGCTTTGGGTACGGGTTAGGGTACGGGTGAGGGTACGGCGTAGGGTAGAGGTTAGGGTTAGGTTTAGGGTTAGGGTACGGCTTAGGATACGGGTTACGGTATGGGTGAGGGTACGGCGTAGCGTATGGGTTAGGGTTAGGGTTAGGGTTAGGGTTAGTTTTAGGGTTAGGGATTGGTTTAGGGTACGGGTGAGGATTAGCGTACGTGTTAGGGTTAGGGTTTGGGTTAGGGTTAGGGTACGCATTAGGGTTAGGGTTAGGGTGCACGTTAGGATTAGGGTATTTATTAAACCTATCCCACTCTCTAGATACCACTTAGCACGTAAAGGAATATTATTTAGGGTCCAGCCATGGAGAAGATTTTCGTTACTAGGATAAGATAAAGAATAAACACATTATAAAAAAATCACATTAGGATTTTCTTTTTAACCTGTTCCTTAAAACACTAGTGCTTAGGAAATCTAATGGAGGCAAAAGCAGTCAAGGGTAGTTTAGGGTTAGGGTTAGGGTTAGGGTTAGTGTTAGGGTTAGGGTACGGCTTAGGGTATGGAATAGGGTATGGGTGAGGGTACGGCATAGTGTAGGGTTTAGGGTTAGGGTTAGTGTTAGGGTTAGGGTTAGGGTTATTGTTATGGTTAGGGTACGGCTTAGGGTATGGGATAGGGTACGGGTGAGGGTACGGCGTAGGGTAGGGGTTAGGGTAAGGGTTAGGGTACGGCTTAGGGTACGGGTTAGGTTACGGGTGAGGGTACGGCGTAGGGTATGGGTTAGGGTTAGGGTTAGGGTTAGTGTTAGTGTTAGGGTTAGGGTACGGCTTAGCGTATGGGATAGGGTACGGGTGAGGGTACGGCGTAGGGTAGGGGTTAGGGTTAGGGTTAGGGTTAGGGTTAGGGTATGGCTTAGGGTACGGGTGAGGGTACGGGTGAGGGTACTGCGTAGGGTATTGGTTAGGGTTAGGGTACGGCTTAGGATACGTGTTAGGGTACGGGTTAGGGTACGGCGTAGAGTGTGGGTTAAGGTTAGGGTTAGTGTTAGGGTTAGGGTTACGGTACGTCTTAGGGTATGTGTTAGGGTACGGGTGAGGGTACGGCGTAGGTTATGGGTTAGGGTTAGGGTTAGGGTTAGGGTTAGGGTACGGCTTAGGATACGGGTTAGGGTACGGGTGAGGGTACGGCGTAGGATATGGGTTAGGGTTAGGGTTAGTGTTAGGGTTATGGTACGGCTTAGGTTATGGGATAGGGTACAGGTGAGGGTATTGCATAGGGTAGGGGTTAGGGTTAGGGTTAGGGTTAGGGTTAGGGTTAGGGTACGGCTTAGGGTACGGGTGAGGCTATGGGTGAGGTTACTGCGTAGGGTATTGGTTAGGGTTAGGGTACGGCTTAGGATACGGGTTAGGGTACGTGTTAGGGTATGGCGTACGGTATGGGTTAGGGTTAGGGTTAGGGTTAGGGTTAGGGTTAGGGTTAGGGTACGGCTTAGGGTACGGGTTATGGTACGGGTGAGGTTACGGCGTAGGGTATAGTTTAGGGTTAGGGTTAGGGTTAGGGTACGGCTTAGGATACGGGTTAGGGTACGGGTGAGGGTACGGCTTAGGGTACGGGTTAGGGTACGGGTGAGGGTACGGTGTAGGTTATGGGTTAGGGTTAGGGTTAGGGTTAGGGTTAGTTTTAGGGTTAGGGATTGGTTTAGGGTACGGGTTAGGATTAGCATACGTGTTCGGGTTAGGGTTTTGGTTAGGGTTAGGGTACGCGTTATGGTTAGGGTATGGGTTAGGTTTAGGGTACACTTTAGGATTAGGGTATTTATTAAACCTATCCCACTCTCTAGATACCACTTAGCACGTAAAGGAATATTATTTGGGGTTCAGCCATGGAGAAGATTTTAGTCACTAGGATAAGATAAAGAATAAACACATTATAAAAAAATCACATAAGGTTTTCTTTTTAACCTGTTCCTTAAAACACTAGTGTTTAGGAAATCTAATAGAGGCAAAAGCAGTAAAGGGTAGTTTAGGGTTAGGGTTAGGGTTAGGGTTAGGGTAGGGCTTAGGGTACGGGTTAGGGTACGGGTGAGGTTACGGCGTAGGGTATAGTTTAGGGTTAGGGTTAGGGTTAGGGTACGGCTTAGGATACGGGTTAGGGTACGGGTGAGGGTACGGCTTAGGGTACGGGTTAGGGTACGGGTGAGGGTACGGCGTAGGGTAGAGGTTAGGGTTAGGTTTAGGGTTAGGGTACGGCTTAGGATACGGGTTAGGGTATGGGTGAGGGTACGGCGTAGCGTATGGGTTAGGGTTAGGGTTAGGGTTAGGGTTAGTTTTAGGGTTAGGGATTGGTTTAGGGTACGGGTGAAGATTAGCGTACGTGTTAGGGTTAGGGTTTGGGTTAGGGTTAGGGTACGCATTAGGGTTAGGGTTAGGGTACACGTTAGGATTAGTGTATTTATTAAACCTATCCCACTCTCTAGATACCACTTAGCACGTAAAGGAATATTATTTAGGGTCCAGCCATGGAGAAGATTTTCGTTACTAGGATAAGATAAAGAATAAACACATTATAAAAAAATCACATTAGGATTTTCTTTTTAACCTGTTCCTTAAAACACTAGTGCTTAGGAAATCTAATGGAGGCAAAAGCAGTCAAGGGTAGTTTAGGGTTAGGGTTAGGGTTAGGGTTAGTGTTAGGGTTAGGGTACGGCTTAGGGTATGGGATAGGGTATGGGTGAGGGTACGGCATAGGGTAGGGTTTAGGGTTAGGGTTAGTGTTAGGGTTAGGGTTAGGGTATGGCTTAGGGTACGGGTGAGGGTACTGTGTAGGTCATTGGTTAGGGTTAGGTTAAGGCTTAGGATACAGGTTATTGTATGGGTTAGGGTACGGCGCAGGGTATGGGTAAGGGTTAGGGTTAGGGTTAGGGTTAGAGTTAGGGTACGGCTTAGGGTACGGGTTAGGGTACGGGTGAGGGTACGGCATAGTGTATAGGTTAGGGTTAGGGTTAGGGTACGGCTTTGGGTACGGGTTAGGATACGGGTGAGGGTACGGCGTAGGGTATGAGTTAGGGTTAGGGTTAGGGTTAGTGTTAGTGTTAGGGTTAGGGTACGGCTTAGCGTATGGGATAGGGTACGGGTGAGGGTACGGCGTAGGGTAGGGGTTAGGGTTAGAGTTAGGGTTAGGGTTGGGGTTAGGGTACGGCTTAGGGTACGGGTGAGGTTACGGGTGAGGGTACTGCGTAGGGTACTGGTTAGGTTTAGGATACGGCTTAGGATACGGGTTAGGGTACGGGTTATGGTATGGCGTAGGGTATGGGTTAGGGTTAGGGTTAGGGTTAGGGTTAGGGTACGGCTTAGAATACGGGTTAGGGTACGGGTGAGGTTACGGCATAGCGTATGGGTTAGGGTTAGGGTTAGGGTACGTCTTAGGGTACGGGTTAGGGTACGGGTGAGGGTACGGCGTAGGGTAAGGGTTAGGGTTAGGGTTAGGGTTAGGGTTAGTTTTAGGGTTAGGGATTGCTTTAGGGTACGGGTTAGGATTAGCGTACGTGTTAGGGTTAGGTTTTTTGTTAGGGTTAGGGTACGCGTTAGGGTTAGGGTATGGGTTAGGTTTAGGGTACACGTTAGGATTAGGGTATTTATTAAATCTATCCCACTCTCTAGATACCACTTAGCACGTAAAGGAATATTATTTGGGGTTCAGCCATGGAGAAGATTTTAGTCACTAGGATAAGATAAAGAATAAACACATTATAAAAAAAATCACATAAGGTTTTCTTTTTAACCTGTTCTTTAAAACACTAGTGTTTAGGAAATCTAATGGAGGCAAAAGCAGTAAAGGGTAGTTTAGGGTTAGGGTTAGGGTAGGGCTTAGGATACGGGTGAGGGTACTGGTGAGGGTACTGCGTAGGTTATTGGTTAGGGTTAGGGTACGGCTTAGGATACGGGTTAGGATATGGGTTAGGTTACGGCGTTGGGTATGGGTGAGGGTTAGGGTTAGGGTTAGGGTAAGTCTTTGGGTACGGGTTAGGGTACGGGTGAGGGTACGGCGTAGGGTAGAGGTTAGGGTTAGTTTTAGGGTTAGGGTACGGCTTAGGATACGGGTTAGGGTATGGGTGAGGGTACGGCGTAGCGTATGGGTTAGGGTTAGGGTTAGGGTTAGGGTTAGTTTTAGGGTTAGGGATTGGTTTAGGGTACGGTTGAGGATTAGCGTACGTGTTAGGGTTAGGGTTTGGGTTAGGGTTAGGGTACGCATTAGGGTTAGGGTTAGGGTACACGTTAGGATTAGGGTATTTATTAAACCTATCCCACTCTCTAGATACCACTTAGCACGTAAAGGAATATTATTTAGGGTCCAGCCATGGAGAAGATTTTCGTTACTAGGATAAGATAAAGAATAAACACATTATAAAAAAATCACATTAGGATTTTCTTTTTAACCTGTTCCTTAAAACACTAGTGCTTAGGAAATCTAATGGAGGCAAAAGCAGTCAAGGGTAGTTTAGGGTTAGGGTTAGGGTTAGGGTTAGTGTTAGGGTTAGGGTACGGCTTAGGGTATGGGATAGGGTATGGGTGAGGGTACGGCATAGGGTAGGGTTTAGGGTTAGGGTTAGTGTTAGGGTTAGGGTTAGGGTATGGCTTAGGGTACGGGTGAGGGTACTGTGTAGGTCATTGGTTAGGGTTAGGTTAAGGCTTAGGATACAGGTTATTGTATGGGTTAGGGTACGGCGCAGGGTATGGGTAAGGGTTAGGGTTAGGGTTAGGGTTAGAGTTAGGGTACGGCTTAGGGTACGGGTTAGGGTACGGGTGAGGGTACGGCGTAGTGTATAGGTTAGGGTTAGGGTTAGGGTACGGCTTTGGGTACGGGTTAGGTTACGGGTGAGGGTACGGCGTAGGGTATGGGTTAGGGTTAGGGTTAGGGTTAGTGTTAGTGTTAGGGTTAGGGTACGGCTTAGCGTATGGGATAGGGTACGGGTGAGGGTACGGCGTAGGGTAGGGGTTAGAGTTAGAGTTAGGGTTAGGGTTGGGGTTAGGGTACGGCTTAGGGTACGGGTGAGGGTATGGGTGAGGGTACTGCGTAGGGTATTGGTTAGGGTTAGGATACGGCTTAGGATACGGGTTAGGGTACGGGTTAGGGTATGGCATAGGGTATGGGTTAGGGTTAGGGTTAGGGTTAGGGTACGGCTTAGGATACGGGTTAGGGTACGGGTGAGGGTACGGCGTAGCGTATGGGTTAGGGTTAGGGTTAGGGTACGTCTTAGGGTACGGGTTAGGGTACGGGTGAGGGTACGGCGTAGGGTAAGGTTTAGGGTTAGGGTTAGGGTTAGGGTTAGTTTTAGGGTTAGGGATTGGTTTAGGGTACGGGTTAGGATTAGCGTACGTGTTAGGGTTAGGTTTTCGGTTAGGGTTAGGGTACGCGTTAGGGTTAGGGTATGGGTTAGGGTTAGGGTACACGTTAGGATTAGGGTATTTATTAAACCTATCCCACTCTCTAGATACCACTTAGCACGTAAAGGAATATTATTAGGGATCCAGCCATGGAGAAGATTTTAGTCACTAGGATAAGATAAAGAATAAACACATTATAAAAAAATCACATTAGGATTTTCTTTTTAACCTGTTCCTTAAAACACTAGTGCTTAGGAAATCTAATAGAGGCAAAAGCAATCAAGGGTAGTTTAGGGTTAGGGTTAGGGTTAGGGTTAGTGTTAGGGTTAGGGTACGGCTTAGGGTATGGGATAGGGTACGGGTGAGGGTACGGGTGAGGGTACTGCGTAGGGTATTGCTTAGGGTTAGGGTACGGCTTAGGATACGTGTTAGGGTACGGGTTAGGGTACGGCGTAGAGTGTGGGTTAGGGTTAGGGTTAGTGTTAGGGTTAGGGTTACGGTACTTCTTAGGGTACGTGTTAGGGTACGGGTGAGGGTACGGCGTAGGTTATGGGTTAGGGTTAGGGTTAGGGTTAGGGTTAGGGTACGGCTTAGGATACGGGTTAGGGTACGGGTGAGGGTACGGCGTAGGTTATGGGTTAGGGTTAGGGTTAGTGTTAGGGTTATGGTACGGCTTAGGTTATGGGATAGGGTACAGGTGAGGGTATGGCATAGGGTAGGTGTTAGGGTTAGGGTTAGGGTTAGGGTTAGGGTTAGGGTACGGCTTAGGGCACGGGTGAGGCTATGGGTGAGGATACTGCGTAGGGTATTGGTTAGGGTTAGGGTACGGCTTAGGATACGGGTTAGGTTACGTGTTAGGGTATGGCGTACGGTATGGGTTAGGGTTAGGGTTAGGGTTAGGGTTAGGGTTAGGGTTAGGGTACGGCTTAGGGTACGGGTTAGGGTACGGGTGAGGTTACGGCGTAGGGTATAGTTTAGGGTTAGTGTTAGGGTTAGGGTACGGCTTAGGATACGGGTTAGGGTACGGGTGAGGGTAAGGCGTAGCATATGGTTTAGGGTTAGGGTTAGGGTACGGCTTAGGGTACGGGTTAGGGTACGGGTGAGGGTACGGTGTAGGTTATGGGTTAGGGTTAGGGTTAGGGTTAGGGTTAGTTTTAGGGTTAGGGATTGGTTTAGGGTACGGGTTAGGATTAGCATACGTGTTCGGGTTAGGGTTTTGGTTAGGGTTAGGGTACGCGTTAGGGTTAGGGTATGGGTTAGGTTTAGGGTACACTTTAGGATTAGGGTATTTATTAAACCTATCCCACTCTCTAGATACCACTTAGCACGTAAAGGAATATTATTTGGGGTTCAGCCATGGAGAAGATTTTAGTCACTAGGATAAGATAAAGAATAAACACATTATAAAAAAATCACATAAGGTTTTCTTTTTAACCTGTTCCTTAAAACACTAGTGTTTAGGAAATCTAATGGAGGCAAAAGCAGTAAAGGGTAGTTTAGGGTTAGGGTTAGGGTTAGGGTTAGGGTAGGGCTTAGGATACCGGTGAGGGTACTGGTGAGGGTACTGCGTAGGTTATTGGTTAGGGTTAGGGTACGGCTTAGGATACGGGTTAGGATATGGGTTAGGTTACGGCCTTGGGTATGGGTGAGGGTTAGGGTTTGGGTTAGGGTAAGGCTTTGGGTACGGGTGAGGGTACGGGTGAGGGTACGGCGTAGGGTAGAGGTTAGGGTTAGGTTTAGGGTTAGGGTACGGCTTAGGATACGGGTTAGGGTATGGGTGAGGGTACGGCATAGCGTATGGGTTAGGGTTAGGGTTAGGGTTAGGGTTAGTTTTAGGGTTAGGGATTGGTTTAGGGTACGGGTGAGGATTAGCGTACGTGTTAGGGTTAGGATTTGGGTTAGGGTTAGGGTACACGTTAGGATTAGGGTATTTATTAAACCTATCCCACTCTCTAGATACCACTTAGCACGTAAAGGAATATTATTTAGGGTCCAGCCATGGAGAAGATTTTCGTTACTAGGATAAGATAAAGAATAAACACATTATAAAAAAATCACATTAGGATTTTCTTTTTAACCTGTTCCTTAAAACACTAGTGCTTAGGAAATCTAATGGACGCAAAAGCAGTCAAGGGTAGTTTAGGGTTAGGGTTAGGGTTAGGGTTAGTGTTAGGGTTAGGGTACGGCTTAGGGTATGGGATAGGGTATGGGTGAGGGTACGGCATAGGGTAGGGTTTAGGGTTAGGGTTAGTGTTAGGGTTAGGGTTAGGGTATGGCTTAGGGTACGGGTGAGGGTACTGTGTAGGTCATTGGTTAGGGTTAGGTTAAGGCTTAGGATACAGGTTATTGTATGGGTTAGGGTACGGCGCAGGGTATGGGTAAGGGTTAGGGTTAGGGTTAGGGTTAGAGTTAGGGTACGGCTTAGGGTACGGGTTAGGGTACGGGTGAGGGTACGGCGTAGTGTATAGGTTAGGGTTAGTGTTAGGGTACGGCTTTGGGTACGGGTTAGGTTACGGGTGAGGGTACGGCGTAGGGTATGGTTTAGGGTTAGGGTTAGGGTTAGTGTTAGTGTTAGGGTTAGGGTACGGCTTAGCGTATGGGATAGGGTACGGGTGAGGGTACGGCGTAGGGTAGGGGTTAGGGTTAGAGTTAGGGTTAGGGTTGGGGTTAGGGTACGGCTTAGGGTACGGGTGAGGGTACGGGTGAGGGTACTGCGTAGGGTATTGGTTAGGGTTAGGATACGGCTTAGGATACGGGTTAGGGTACGGGTTAGGGTATGGCGTAGGGTATGGGTTAGGGTTAGGGTTAGGGTTAGGGTTAGGGTACGGCTTAGGATACGGGTTAGGGTACGGGTGAGGGTACGGCGTAGGGTAAGGTTTAGGGTTAGGGTTAGGGTTAGGGTTAGTTTTAGGGTTAGGGATTGGTTTAGGGTACGGGTTAGGATTAGCGTACCTGTTAGGGTTAGGTTTTCGGTTAGGGTTAGGGTACGCGTTAGGGTTAGGGTATGGGTTAGGGTTAGGGTACACGTTAGGATTAGGGTATTTATTAAACCTATCCCACTCTCTAGATACCACTTAGCACGTAAAGGAATATTATTAGGGATCCAGCCATGGAGAAGATTTTAGTCACTAGGATAAGATAAAGAATAAACACATTATAAAAAAATCACATTAGGATTTTCTTTTTAACCTGTTCCTTAAAACACTAGTGCTTAGGAAATCTAATAGAGGCAAAAGCAATCAAGGGTAGTTTAGGGTTAGGGTTAGGGTTAGGGTTAGTGTTAGGGTTAGGGTACGGCTTAGGGTATGGGATAGGGTACGGGTGAGGGTACGGCGTAGGGTAGGAGTTAGGGTAAGGGTTAGGGTACGGCTTAGGGTACGGGTTAGGTTACGGGTGAGGGTACGGCATAGGGTATGGGTTAGGGTTAGGGTTAGGGTTAGTGTTAGTGTTAGGGTTAGGGTACGGCTTAGCGTATGGGATAGGGTACGGGTGAGGTTACGGCGTAGGGTAGGGGTTAGGGTTAGGGTTAGGGTTAGGGTTAGGGTATGGCTTAGGGTACGGGTGAGGGTACGGGTGAGGGTACTGCGTAGGGTATTGGTTAGGGTTAGGGTATGGCTTAGGATACGTGTTAGGGTACGGGTTAGGGTACGGCGTAGAGTGTGGGTTAAGGTTAGGGTTAGTGTTAGGGTTAGGGTTACGGTACGTCTTAGGGTATGTGTTAGGGTACGGGTGAGGGTACGGCGTAGGTTATGGTTTAGGGTTAGGGTTAGGGTTAGGGTTAGGGTACGGCTTAGGATACGGGTTAGGGTACGGGTGAGGTTACGGCGTAGGTTATGGGTTAGGGTTAGGGTTAGTGTTAGGGTTATGGTACGGCTTAGGTTATGGGATAGGGTACAGGTGAGGGTATGGCATAGGGTAGGGGTTAGGGTTAGGGTTAGGGTTAGGGTTAGGGTTAGGGTACGGCTTAGGGTACGGGTGAGGCTATGGGTGAGGATACTGCGTAGGGTATTGGTTAGGGTTAGGGTACGGCTTAGGATACGGGTTAGGGTACGTGTTAGGGTATGGCGTACGGTATGGGTTAGGGTTAGGGTTAGGGTTAGGGTTAGGGTTAGGGTACGGCTTAGGGTACGGGTTATGGTACGGGTGAGGTTACGGCGTAGGGTATAGTTTAGGGTTAGGGTTAGGGTTAGGGTACGGCTTAGGATACGGGTTAGGGTACGGGTGAGGGTACGGCTTAGGGTACGGGTTAGGGTACGGGTGAGGGTACGGTGTAGGTTATGGGTTAGGGTTAGGGTTAGGGTTAGGGTTAGTTTTAGGGTTAGGGATTGGTTTAGGGTACGGGTTAGGATTAGCATACGTGTTCGGGTTAGGGTTTTGGTTAGGGTTAGGGTACGCGTTAGGGTTAGGGTATGGGTTAGGTTTAGGGTACACTTTAGGATTAGGGTATTTATTAAACCTATCCCACTCTCTAGATACCACTTAGCACGTAAAGGAATATTATTTGGGGTTCAGCCATGGAGAAGATTTAGGTCTCTAGGATAAGATAAAGAATAAACACATTATAAAAAAATCACATAAGGTTTTCTTTTTAACCTGTTCCTTAAAACACTAGTGTTTAGGAAATCTAATGGAGGCAAAAGCAGTAAAGGGTAGTTTAGGGTTAGGGTTAGGGTTAGGGTTAGGGGAGGGCTTAGGATACCGGTGAGGGTACTGGTGAGGGTACTGCGTAGGTTATTGGTTAGGGTTAGGGTACGGCTTAGGATACGGGTTAGGATATGGGTTAGGTTACGGCGTTGGGTATGGGTGAGGGTTAGGGTTAGGGTTAGGGTAAGGCTTTGGGTACGGGTTAGGGTACGGGTGAGGGTACGGCGTAGGGTAGAGGTTAGGGTTAGGTTTAGGGTTAGGGTACGGCTTAGGATACGGGTTAGGGTATGGGTGAGGGTACGGCGTAGCGTATGGGTTAGGGTTAGGGTTAGGGTTAGGGTTAGTTTTAGGGTTAGGGATTGGTTTAGGGTATGGGTGAGGATTAGCGTACGTGTTAGGGTTAGGGTTTGGGTTAGGGTTAGGGTACGCATTAGGGTTAGGGTTAGGGTACACGTTAGGATTAGGGTATTTATTAAACCTATCCCACTCTCTAGATACCACTTAGCACGTAAAGGAATATTATTTAGGGTCCAGCCATGGAGAAGATTTTCGTTACTAGGATAAGATAAAGAATAAACACATTATAAAAAAATCACATTAGGATTTTCTTTTTAACCTGTTCCTTAAAACACTAGTGCTTAGGAAATCTAATGGACGCAAAAGCAGTCAAGGGTAGTTTAGGGTTAGGGTTAGGGTTAGGGTTAGTGTTAGGGTTAGGGTACGGCTTAGGGTATGGGATAGGGTATGGGTGAGGGTACGGCATAGGGTAGGGTTTAGGGTTAGGGTTAGTGTTAGGGTTAGGGTTAGGGTATGGCTTAGGGTACGGGTGAGGGTACTGTGTAGGTCATTGGTTAGGGTTAGGTTAAGGCTTAGGATACAGGTTATTGTATGGGTTAGGGTACGGCGCAGGGTATGGGTAAGGGTTAGGGTTAGGGTTAGGGTTAGAGTTAGGGTACGGCTTAGGGTACGGGTTAGGGTACGGGTGAGGGTACGGCGTAGTGTATAGGTTAGGGTTAGTGTTAGGGTACGGCTTTGGGTACGGGTTAGGTTACGGGTGAGGGTACGGCGTAGGGTATGGTTTAGGGTTAGGGTTAGGGTTAGTGTTAGTGTTAGGGTTAGGGTACGGCTTAGCGTATGGGATAGGGTACGGGTGAGGGTACGGCGTAGGGTAGGGGTTAGGGTTAGAGTTAGGGTTAGGGTTGGGGTTAGGGTACGGCTTAGGGTACGGGTGAGGGTACGGGTGAGGGTACTGCGTAGGGTATTGGTTAGGGTTAGGATACGGCTTAGGATACGGGTTAGGGTACGGGTTAGGGTATGGCGTAGGGTATGGGTTAGGGTTAGGGTTAGGGTTAGGGTTAGGGTTAGGGTACGGCTTAGGATACGGGTTAGGGTACGGGTGAGGGTACGGCGTAGGGTAAGGTTTAGGGTTAGGGTTAGGGTTAGGGTTAGTTTTAGGGTTAGGGATTGGTTTAGGGTACGGGTTAGGATTAGCGTACCTGTTAGGGTTAGGTTTTCGGTTAGGGTTAGGGTACGCGTTAGGGTTAGGGTATGGGTTAGGGTTAGGGTACACGTTAGGATTAGGGTATTTATTAAACCTATCCCACTCTCTAGATACCACTTAGCACGTAAAGGAATATTATTAGGGATCCAGCCATGGAGAAGATTTTAGTCACTAGGATAAGATAAAGAATAAACACATTATAAAAAAATCACATTAGGATTTTCTTTTTAACCTGTTCCTTAAAACACTAGTGCTTAGGAAATCTAATAGAGGCAAAAGCAATCAAGGGTAGTTTAGGGTTAGGGTTAGGGTTAGGGTTAGTGTTAGGGTTAGGGTACGGCTTAGGGTATGGGATAGGGTACGGGTGAGGGTACGGCGTAGGGTAGGAGTTAGGGTAAGGGTTAGGGTACGGCTTAGGGTACGGGTTAGGTTACGGGTGAGGGTACGGCATAGGGTATGGGTTAGGGTTAGGGTTAGGGTTAGTGTTAGTGTTAGGGTTAGGGTACGGCTTAGCGTATGGGATAGGGTACGGGTGAGGTTACGGCGTAGGGTAGGGGTTAGGGTTAGGGTTAGGGTTAGTGTTAGGGTATGGCTTAGGGTACGGGTGAGGGTACGGGTGAGGGTACTGCGTAGGGTATTGGTTAGGGTTAGGGTATGGCTTAGGATACGTGTTAGGGTACGGGTTAGGGTACGGCGTAGAGTGTGGGTTAAGGTTAGGGTTAGTGTTAGGGTTAGGGTTACGGTACGTCTTAGGGTATGTGTTAGGGTACGGGTGAGGGTACGGCGTAGGTTATGGTTTAGGGTTAGGGTTAGGGTTAGGGTTAGGGTACGGCTTAGGATACGGGTTAGGGTACGGGTGAGGTTACGGCGTAGGTTATGGGTTAGGGTTAGGGTTAGTGTTAGGGTTATGGTACGGCTTAGGTTATGGGATAGGGTACAGGTGAGGGTATGGCATAGGGTAGGGGTTAGGGTTAGGGTTAGGGTTAGGGTTAGGGTTAGGGTACGGCTTAGGGTACGGGTGAGGCTATGGGTGAGGATACTGCGTAGGGTATTGGTTAGGGTTAGGGTACGGCTTAGGATACGGGTTAGGGTACGTGTTAGGGTATGGCGTACGGTATGGGTTAGGGTTAGGGTTAGGGTTAGGGTTAGGGTTAGGGTACGGCTTAGGGTACGGGTTATGGTACGGGTGAGGTTACGGCGTAGGGTATAGTTTAGGGTTAGGGTTAGGGTTAGGGTACGGCTTAGGATACGGGTTAGGGTACGGGTGAGGGTACGGCTTAGGGTACGGGTTAGGGTACGGGTGAGGGTACGGTGTAGGTTATGGGTTAGGGTTAGGGTTAGGGTTAGGGTTAGTTTTAGGGTTAGGGATTGGTTTAGGGTACGGTTTAGGATTAGCATACGTGTTCGGGTTAGGGTTTTGGTTAGGGTTAGGGTACGCGTTAGGGTTAGGGTATGGGTTAGGTTTAGGGTACACTTTAGGATTAGGGTATTTATTAAACCTATCCCACTCTCTAGATACCACTTAGCACGTAAAGGAATATTATTTGGGGTTCAGCCATGGAGAAGATTTAGGTCTCTAGGATAAGATAAAGAATAAACACATTATAAAAAAATCACATAAGGTTTTCTTTTTAACCTGTTCCTTAAAACACTAGTGTTTAGGAAATCTAATGGAGGCAAAAGCAGTAAAGGGTAGTTTAGGGTTAGGGTTAGGGTTAGGGTTAGGGTAGGGCTTAGGATACCGGTGAGGGTACTGGTGAGGGTACTGCGTAGGTTATTGGTTAGGGTTAGGGTACGGCTTAGGATACGGGTTAGGATATGGGTTAGGTTACGGCATTGGGTATGGGTGAGGGTTAGGGTTAGGGTTAGGGTAAGGCTTTGGGTACGGGTTAGGGTACGGGTGAGGGTACGGCGTAGGGTAGAGGTTAGGGTTAGGTTTAGGGTTAGGGTACGGCTTAGGATACGGGTTAGGGTATGGGTGAGGGTACGGCGTAGCGTATGGGTTAGGGTTAGGGTTAGGGTTAGGGTTAGTTTTAGGGTTAGGGATTGGTTTAGGGTACGGTTGAGGATTAGCGTACGTGTTAGGGTTAGGGTTTGGGTTAGGGTTAGGGTACGCATTAGGGTTAGGGTTAGGGTACACGTTAGGATTAGGGTATTTATTAAACCTATCCCACTCTCTAGATACCACTTAGCACGTAAAGGAATATTATTTAGGGTCCAGCCATGGAGAAGATTTTCGTTACTAGGATAAGATAAAGAATAAACACATTATAAAAAAATCACATTAGGATTTTCTTTTTAACCTGTTCCTTAAAACACTAGTGCTTAGGAAATCTAATGGAGGCAAAAGCAGTCAAGGGTAGTTTAGGGTTAGGGTTAGGGTTAGGGTTAGTGTTAGGGTTAGGGTACGGCTTAGGGTATGGGATAGGGTATGGGTGAGGGTACGGCATAGTGTAGGGTTTAGGGTTAGGGTTAGTGTTAGGGTTAGGGTTAGGGTATGGCTTAGGGTACGGGTGAGGGTACTGTGTAGGTCATTGGTTAGGGTTAGGTTAAGGCTTAGGATACAGGTTATTGTATGGGTTAGGGTACGGCGCAGGGTATGGGTAAGGGTTAGGGTTAGGGTTAGGGTTAGAGTTAGGGTACGGCTTAGGGTACGGGTTAGGGTACGGGTGAGGGTACGGCGTAGTGTATAGGTTAGGGTTAGGGTTAGGGTACGGCTTTGGGTACGGGTTAGGTTACGGGTGAGGGTACGGCGTAGGGTATGGGTTAGGGTTAGGGTTAGGGTTAGTGTTAGTGTTAGGGTTAGGGTACGGCTTAGCGTATGGGATAGGGTACGGGTGAGGGTACGGCCTAGGGTAGGGGTTAGGGTTAGAGTTAGGGTTAGGGTTGGGGTTAGGGTACGGCTTAGGGTACGGGTGAGGGTACGGGTGAGGGTACTGCGTAGGGTATTGGTTAGGGTTAGGATACGGCTTAGGATACGGGTTAGGGTACGGGTTATGGTATGGCGTAGGGTATGGGTTAGGGTTAGGGTTAGGGTTAGGGTTAGGGTACGGCTTAGAATATGGGTTAGGGTACGGGTGAGGGTACGGCGTAGCGTATGGGTTAGGGTTAGGGTTAGGGTACGTCTTAGGGTACGGGTTAGGGTACGGGTGAGGGTACGGCGTAGGGTAAGGGTTAGGGTTAGGGTTAGGGTTAGGGTTAGTTTTAGGGTTAGGGATTGGTTTAGGGTACTGGTTAGGATTAGCGTACGTGTTAGGGTTAGGGTTTGGGTTAGGGTTAGGGTACACTTTAGGATTAGGGTATTTATTAAACCTATCCCACTCTCTAGATACCACTTAGCACGTAAAGGAATATTATTAGGGATCCAGCCATGGAGAAGATTTTAGTCACTAGGATAAGATAAAGAATAAACACATTATAAAAAAATCACATCAGGATTTTCTTTTTAACCTGTTCCTTAAAACAGTAGTGCTTAGGAAATCTAATAGAGGCAAAAGCAATCAAGGGTAGTTTAGGGTTAGGGTTAGGGTTAGGGTTAGTGTTAGGGTTAGGGTACGGCTTAGGGTATGGGATAGGGTACGGGTGAGGGTACGGCGTAGGGTAGGGGTTAGGGTAAGGGTTAGGGTACGGCTTAGGGTACGGGTTAGGTTACGGGTGAGGGTACGGCGTAGGGTATGGGTTAGGGTTAGGGTTAGGGTTAGTGTTAGTGTTAGGGTTAGGGTACGGCTTAGCGTATGGGATAGGGTACGGGTGAGGGTACGGCGTAGGGTAGGGGTTAGGGTTAGGGTTAGGGTTAGGGTTAGGGTATGGCTTAGGGTACGGGTGAGGGTACGGGTGAGGATACTGCGTAGGGTATTGTTTAGGGTTAGGGTACGGCTTAGGATACGTGTTAGGGTACGGGTTAGGGTACGGCGTAGAGTGTGGGTTAAGGTTAGGGTTAGTGTTAGGGTTAGGGTTACGGTACGTCTTAGGGTATGTGTTAGGGTACGGGTGAGGGTACGGCGTAGGTTATGGGTTAGGGTTAGGGTTAGGGTTAGGGTACGGCTTAGGATACGGGTTAGGGTACGGGTGAGGGTACGGCGTAGGTTATGGGTTAGGGTTAGGGTTAGTGTTAGGGTTATGTTACGGCTTAGGTTATGGGATAGGGTACAAGTGAGGGTATGGCATAGGGTAGGGGTTAGGGTTAGGGTTAGGGTTAGGGTTAGGGTTAAGGTACGGCTTAGGGTACGGGTGAGGCTATGGGTGAGGATACTGCGTAGGGTATTGGTTAGGGTTAGGGTACGGCTTAGGATACGGGTTAGGGTTAGGGTTAGGGTATGGCGTACGGTATGGGTTAGGGTTAGGTTTAGGGTTAGGGTTAGGGTTAGGGTTAGGGTACGGCTTAGGGTACGGGTTAGGGTACGGGTGAGGTTACGGCGTAGGGTATAGTTTAGGGTTAGGGTTAGGGTTAGGGTACGGCTTAGGATACGGGTTAGGGTACGGGTGAGGGTACGGCGTAGCATATGTTTTAGGGTTAGGGTTAGGTTACGGCTTAGGGTACGGGTTAGGGTACGGGTGAGGGTACGGTGTAGGTTATGGGTTAGGGTTAGGGTTAGGGTTAGGGTTAGTTTTAGGGTTAGGGATTGGTTTAGGGTACGGGTTAGGATTAGCATACGTGTTCGGGTTAGGGTTTTGGTTAGGGTTAGGGTACACGTTAGGGTTAGGGTATGGGTTAGGTTTAGGGTACACTTTAGGATTAGGGTATTTATTAAACCTATCCCACTCTCTAGATACCACTTAGCACGTAAAGGAATATTATTTGGGGTTCAGCCATGGAGAAGATTTAGGTCACTAGGATAAGATAAAGAATAAACACATTATAAAAAAATCACATAAGGTTTTCTTTTTAACCTGTTCCTTAAAACACTAGTGTTTAGGAAATCTAATGGAGGCAAAAGCAGTAAAGGGTAGTTTAGGGTTAGGGTTAGGGTTAGGGTTAGGGTAGGGCTTAGGATACCGGTGAGGGTACTGGTGAGGGTACTGCGTAGGTTATTGGTTAGGGTTAGGGTACGGCTTAGGATACGGGTTAGGATATGGGTTAGGTTACGGCGTTGGGTATGGGTGAGGGTTAGGGTTAGGGTTAGGGTAAGGCTTTGGGTACGGGTTAGGGTACGGGTGAGGGTACGGCGTAGGGTAGAGGTTAGGGTTAGGTTTAGGGTTAGGGTACGGCTTAGGATACGGGTTACGGTATGGGTGAGGGTACGGCGTAGCGTATGGGTTAGGGTTAGGGTTAGGGTTAGGGTTAGTTTTAGGGTTAGGGATTGGTTTAGGGTACGGTTGAGGATTAGCGTACGTGTTAGGGTTAGGGTTTGGGTTAGGGTTAGGGTACGCATTAGGGTTAGGGTTAGGGTACACGTTAGGATTAGGGTATTTATTAAACCTATCCCACTCTCTAGATACCACTTAGCACGTAAAGGAATATTATTTAGGGTCCAGCCATGGAGAAGATTTTCGTTACTAGGACAAGATAAAGAATAAACACATTATAAAAAAATCACATTAGGATTTTCTTTTTAACCTGTTCCTTAAAACACTAGTGCTTAGGAAATCTAATGGAGGCAAAAGCAGTCAAGGGTAGTTTAGGGTTAGGTTTAGGGTTAGGGTTAGTGTTAGGGTTAGGGTACGGCTTAGGATACGGGTTAGGGTACGGGTGAGGGTAAGGCGTAGCATATGGTTTAGGGTTAGGGTTAGGGTACGGCTTAGGGTACGGGTTAGGGTACGGGTGAGGGTACGGTGTAGGTTATGGGTTAGGGTTAGGGTTAGGGTTAGGGTTAGTTTTAGGGTTAGGGATTGGTTTAGGGTACGGGTTAGGATTAGCATACGTGTTCGGGTTAGGGTTTTGGTTAGGGTTAGGGTACGCGTTAGGGTTAGGGTATGGTTTAGGTTTAGGGTACACTTTAGGATTAGGGTATTTATTAAACCTATCCCACTCTCTAGATACCACTTAGCACGTAAAGGAATATTATTTGGGGTTCAGCCATGGAGAAGATTTTAGTCACTAGGATAAGATAAAGAATAAACACATTATAAAAAAATCACATAAGGTTTTCTTTTTAACCTGTTCCTTAAAACACTAGTGTTTAGGAAATCTAATGGAGGCAAAAGCAGTAAAGGGTAGTTTAGGGTTAGGGTTAGGGTTAGGGTTAGGGTAGGGCTTAGGATACCGGTGAGGGTACTGGTGAGGGTACTGCGTAGGTTATTGGTTAGGGTTAGGGTACGGCTTAGGATACGGGTTAGGATATGGGTTAGGTTACGGCGTTGGGTATGGGTGAGGGTTAGGGTTAGGGTTAGGGTAAGGCTTTGGGTACGGGTGAGGGTACGGCGTAGGGTAGAGGTTAGGGTTAGGTTTAGGGTTAGGGTACGGCTTAGGATACGGGTTAGGGTATGGGTGAGGGTACGGCGTAGCGTATGGGTTAGGGTTAGGGTTAGGGTTAGGGTTAGTTTTAGGGTTAGGGATTGGTTTAGGGTACGGGTGAGGATTAGCGTACGTGTTAGGGTTAGGGTTTGGGTTAGGGTTAGGGTACGCATTAGGGTTAAGGTGTGGGTTAGGGTTAGGGTACACGTTAGGATTAGGGTATTTATTAAACCTATCCCACTCTCTAGATAGCACTTAGCACGTAAAGGAATATTATTTAGGGTCCAGCCATGGAGAAGATTTTCGTCACTAGGATAAGATAAAGAATAAACACATTATAAAAAAATCACATTAGGATTTTCTTTTTAACCTGTTCCTTAAAACACTAGTGCTTAGGAAATCTAATGGAGGCAAAAGCAGTCAACGGTAGTTTAGGGTTAGAGTTAGGGTTAGGGTTAGTGTAAGGGTTAGGGTACGGCTTAGGGTATGGGATAGGGTATGGGTGAGGGTACGGCATAGGGTAGGGTTTAGGGTTAGGGTTAGTGTTAGGGTTAGGGTTAGGGTATGGCTTAGGGTACGGGTGAGGGTACTGTGTAGGTCATTGGTTAGGGTTAGGTTAAGGCTTAGGATACAGGTTATTGTATAGGTTAGGGTACGGCACAGGGTATGGGTAAGGGTTAGGGTTAGGGTTAGGGTTAGAGTTAGGGTACGGCTTAGGGTACGGGTTAGGGTACGGGTGAGGGTACGGCGTAGTGTATAGGTTAGGGTTAGGGTTAGGGTACGGCTTAGGGTACGGGTTAGGTTACGGGTGAGGGTACGGCGTAGGGTATGGGTTAGGGTTAGGGTTAGGGTTAGTGTTAGTGTTAGGGTTAGGGTACGGCTTAGCGTATGGGATAGGGTACGGGTGAGGGTACAGCGTAGGGTAGGGGTTAGGGTTAGAGTTAAGGTTAGGGTCGGGGTTAGGGTACGGCTTAGGGTACGGGTGAGGGTACGGGTGAGGGTACTGCGTAGGGTATTGGTTAGGGTTAGGATATGGCTTAGGATACGGGTTAGGGTACGGGTTGGGGTATGGCGTAGGATATGGGTTAGGGTTAGGGTTAGGGTTAGGGTTAGGGTTAGGGTACGGCTTAGGATACGGGTTAGGGTACGGGTGAGGGTACGGCGTAGCGTATGGGTTAGGGTTAGGGTTAGGGTACGTCTTAGGGTACGGGTTAGGGTACGGGTGAGGGTATGGCGTAGGGTAAGGGTTAGGGTTAGGGTTAGGGTTAGGGTTAGTTTTAGGGTTAGGGATTGGTTTAGTGTACGGGTTAGTATTAGCGTACGTGTTAGGGTTAGGTTTTGGGTTAGGGTTAGGGTACGCGTTAGGGTTAGGGTATGGGTTAGGGTTAGGGTACACGTTAGGATTAGGGTATTTATTAAACCTATCCCACTCTCTAGGTACCACTTAGCACGTAAAGGAATATTATTAGGGATCCAGCCATGGAGAAGATTTTAGTCACTAGGATAAGATAAAGAATAAACACATTATAAAAAAATCACATTAGGATTTTCTTTTTAACCTGTTCCTTAAAACACTAGTGCTTAGGAAATCTAATAGAGGCAAAAGCAATCAAGGGTATTTTAGGGTTAGGGTTAGGTTTAGGGTTAGTGTTAGGGTTAGGGTACGGCTTAGGGTATTTGATAGGGTACGTGTGAGGGTACGGCGTAGGGTAGGGGTTAGGGTTAGGGTTAGGGTATGGCTTAGGGTACGGGTGAGGGTACGGGTGAGGGTACTGAGTAGCGTATTGGTTAGGGTTAGGGTACGGCTAAGGATACGTGTTAGGGTACGGATTAGGGTACGGCGTAGAGTGTGGGTTAGGGTTAGTGTTAGGGTTAGGTTTACGGTACGTCTTAGGGTACGTTTTAGGGTATGGGTGAGGGTACGGCGTAGGTTATGGGTTAGGGTTAGTGTTAGGGTTAGGGTTAGGGTACGGCTTAGGATACGGGTTAGGGTACGGGTGAGGGTACGGCGTAGCGTATGGTTTAGGGTTAGGGTTAGGGTTAGGGTACGGCTTAGGGTACGGGTTAGGGTACGGGTGAGGGTACGGCGTAGGTTATGGGTTAGGGTTAGGGTTAGGGTTAGGGTTAGTTTTAGGGTTAGGGATTGGTTTAGGGTACGGGTTAGGATTAGCATACGTGTTCGGGTTAGGGTTTTGGTTAGGGTTAGGGTACGCGTTAGGGTTAGGGTATGGGTTAGGTTTAGGGTACACTTTAGGATTAGGGTATTTATTAAACCTATCCCACTCTCTAGATACCACTTAGCACGTAAAGGAATATTATTTGGGGTTCAGCCATGGAGAAGATTTTAGTCACTAGGATAAGATAAATAATAAACACATTATAAAAAAATCATATAAGGTTTTCTTTTTAACCTGTTCTTTAAAACACTAGTGTTTAGGAAATCTAATGGAGGCAAAAGCAGTAAAGGGTAGTTTAGGGTTAGGGTTAGGGTTAGGGTTAGGGTAGGGCTTAGGATACGGGTGAGGGTACTGGTGAGGGTACTGCGTAGGTTATTGGTTAGGGTTAGGGTACGGCTTAGGATACGGGTTAGGGTATGGGTGAGGGTACGGCGTAGCGTATGGGTTAGGGTTAGGGTTAGGGTTAGGTTTAGTTTTAGGGTTAGGGATTGGTTTAGGGTACGGGTTAGGATTAGCGTACGTGTTAGGGTTAGGGTTTGGGTTAGGGTTAGGGTACGCATTAGGGTTAGGGTATGGGTTAGGGTTAGGGTACACGTTAGGATTAGGGTATTTATTAAACCTATCCCACTCTCTAGATACCACTTAGCACGTAAAGGAATATTATTTAGGGTCCAGCCATGGAGAAGATTTTCGTCACTAGGATAAGATAAAGAATAAACACATTATAAAAAAATCACATTAGGATTTTCTTTTTAACCTGTTCCTTAAAACACTAGTGCTTAGGAAATCTAATGGAGGCAAAAGCAGTCAAGGGTAGTTTAGGGTTAGGGTTAGGGTTAGGGTTAGTGTTAGGGTTAGGGTACAGCTTAGGGTATGGGATAGCGTATGGGTGAGGGTACGGCATAGGGTAGGGTTTAGGGTTAGGGTTAGTGTTAGGGTTAGGGTTAGGGTATGGCTTAGGGTACGGGTGAGGGTACTGTGTAGGTCATTGGTTAGGGTTAGGTTAAGGCTTAGGATACATGTTATTGTATGGGTTAGGGTACGGCGCAGGGTATGGGTAAGGGTTAGGTTTAGGGTTAGGGTTAGAGTTAGGGTACGGCTTAGGGTACGGGTGAGGGTACGGCGTAGTGTATAGGTTAGGGTTAGGGTTAGGGTACGGCGTAGGGTACAGGTTAGGTTACGGGTGAGGGTACGGCGTAGGGTATGGGTTAGGGTTAGGGTTAGGGTTAGTGTTAGTGTTAGGGTTAGGGTACGGCTTAGCATATGGGATAGGGAACGGGTGAGGGTACGGCATAGGGTAGGGCTTAGGGTTAGGGTTAGGGTTAGGGTTAGGGTATGGCTTAGGGTACGGGTGAGGGTACGGGTGAGGGTACTGCGTAGGGTATTGCTTAGGGTTAGGGTACGGCTTAGGATACGTGTTAGGGTACGGGTTAGGGTACGGCGTAGATTGTGGGTTAGGGTTAGGGTTAGTGTTAGGGTTACGGTTACGGTACGTCTTAGGGTACGTGTTAGGGTACGGGTGAGGGTACGGCGTAGGTTATGGGTTAGGTTTAGGGTTAGGGTTAGGGTTAGGGTTAGGGTTAGGGTACGGCTTAGTGTACGGGTTAGGGTACGGGTGAGGGTACGGCGTAGGTTATGGGTTAGGGTTAGGGTTAGTGTTAGGGTTATGGTACGGCTTAGGTTATGGGATAGGGTACAGGTGAGGGTATGGCATAGGGTAGGGGTTAGGGTTAGGGTTAGGGTTAGGGTTAGGGTTAGGGTACGGCTTAGGGTACGGGTGAGGGTATGGGTGAGGATACTGCGTAGGGTATTGTTTAGGGTTAGGGTACGGCTTAGGATACGGGTTAGGGTACGTGTTAGGGTATGGCGTACGGTATGGGTTAGGGTTAGGGTTAGGGTTAGGGTTAGGGTTAGGGTTAGGGTACGGCTTAGGGTACGGTTTAGGGTACGGGTGAGGTTACGGCGTAGGGTATAGTTTAGGGTTAGGGTTAGGGTTAGGGTACGGCTTAGGATACGGGTTAGGGTACGGGTGAGGGTACGGCGTAGCGTATGGTTTAGGGTTAGGGTTAGGGTTAGGGTACGGCTTAGGGTACGGGTTAGGGTACGGGTGAGGGTATGGCGTAGTGTATAGGTTAGGGTTAGGGTTAGGGTTAGGGTATGGCTTAGGGTACGGGTGAGGGTACGGGTGAGGGTACTGTGTAGGGTATTGGTTATGGTTAGGGTACGGCTTAGAATACGGGTTAGGGTACGGGTTAGGGTACGGCGTAGGGTATGGGTTAGGGTTAGGGTTAGGGTTAGGGTTAGGGTTAGGGTACGGCTTAGGGTACGGGTTAGGGTACGGGTGAGGGTACGGCGTAGTGTATAGGTCAGGGTTAGGGTTAGGGTTAGGGTACGGCTTAGGGTACGGGTTAGGGTACGGGTGAGGGTATGGCGTAGTGTATAGGTTAGGGTTAGGGTTAGGGTTAGGGTACGGCTTAGGGTATGGGATAGGGTACGGGTGAGGGTACGGCTTAGGGTAGGGTTTAGGTTTAGGGTTAGGGTTAGTGTTAGGGTTAGGGTACGGCTTAGGGTATGGGATAGGTTACGGTTGAGGGTACGGCGTAGGGTAGGGGTTAGGGTTAGGTTTAGGGTTAGTGTTAGGGTTAGGGTACCGCTTAGGGTATGGGATAGGGTACGGCGTAGGGTAGCGGTTAGGGTTAGGGTTAGGGTTAGGGTTAGGGTACGGCTTAGGATACGGGGTAGGGTACGGGTGAGGGTACGGCGTAGGTTATGGGTTAGGGTTAGGGTTAGGGTTAGTTTTAGGGTTAGGGATTGGTTTAGGGTATGGGTTAGTATTAGCATACTTGTTCGGGTTAGGGTTTTGGTTAGGCTTAGGGTACGCGTTAGGGTTAGGGTATGGGTTAGGTTTAGGGTACACTTTAGGATTTGGGTATTTATTAAACCTATCCCACTCTCTAGATACCACTTAGCACGTAAAGGATTATTATTTGGGGTTCAGCCATGGAGAAGATTTTAGTCACTAGGATAAGATAAAGAATAAACTCATTATAAAAAAATCACATAAGGTTTTCTTTTTAACCTGTTCCTTAAAACACTAGTGTTTAGGAAATCTAATGGAGGCAAAAGCAGTAAAGGGTAGTTTAGGGTTAGGGTTAGGGTTAGGGTTAGGGTAGGGCTTAGGATACGGGTGAGGGTACTGGTGAGGGTGCTGCGTAGGTTATTGGTTAGGGTTAGGGTACGGCTTAGGATACGGGTTAGGATATGGGTTAGGTTACGGCGTTGGGTATTGGTGAGGGTTAGGGTTAGGGTTAGGGTAAGGCTTTGGGTACGGGTTAGGGTACGGGTGAGGGTACGGCGTAGGGTAGAGGTTAGGGTTAGGTTTAGGGTTAGGGTACGTCTTAGGATACGCGTTAGGGTACGGGTGAGGGTACGGCGTAGCGTATGGGTTAGGGTTAGGGTTAGGGTACGTCTTAGGGTACGGGTTAGGGTACGGGTGAGGGTACGGCGTAGGGTAAGGGTTAGGGTTAGGGTTAGGGTTAGGGTTAGTTTTAGGGTTAGGGAATGGTTTAGGGTACGGGTTAGGATTAGCGTACGTGTTAGGCTTAGATTTTGGGTTAGGGTTAGGGTACGCGTTAGGGTTAGAGTATGGGTTAGGGTTAGGGTACACGTTAGGATTAGGGTATTTATTAAACCTATCCCACTCTCTAGATACCACTTAGCACGTAAAGGAATATTATTAGGGATCCAGCCATGGAGAAGATTTTAGTCACTAGGATAAGATAAAGAATAAACACATTATAAAAAAATCACATTAGGATTTTCTTTTTAACCTGTTCCTTAAGACACTAGTGCTTAGGAAATCTAATAAAGGCAAAAGCAATCAAGGGTAGTTTAGGGTTAGGGTTAGGGTTAGGGTTAGTGTTAGGGTTAGGGTACGGCTTAGGGTATGGGATAGGATACGGGTGAGGGTACGGCGTAGGGTAAGGGTTAGGGTTAGGGTTAGGGTTAGGGTTAGGGTATGGCTTAGGGTACGGGTGAGGGTACGTGTGAGGGTACTGCGTAGGGTATTGGTTAGGGTTAGGGTACGGCTTAGGATACGTGTTAGGGTACGGGTTAGGGTACGGCGTAGAGTGTGGGTTAGGGTTAGGGTTAGTGTTAGGGTTAGGGTTACGGTACGTCTTAGGGTACGTGTTAGGGTACGGGTGAGGGTACGGCGTAGGTTATGGGTTAGGGTTAGGGTTAGGGTACGGCTTAGGATACGGGTTAGGGTACGGGTGAGGGTACGGCGTAGTTTATGGTTTAGGGATAGGGTTAGTTTTAGGGTTATGGTACGGCTTAGGTTATGGGATAGGGTACAGGTGAGGGTATGGCATAGGGTAGGGGTTAGGGTTAGGTTTAGGGTTAGGGTTAGGGTTAGGGTACGGCTTAGGGTACGGGTGAGGGTATGGGTGAGGATACTGCGTAGGGTATTGGTTAGGGTTAGGGTACGGCTTAGGATACGGTTTAGCGGACGTGTTAGGGTATGGCGTACGGTATGGGTTAGGGTTAGGGTTAGGGTTAGGGTTAGGGTTAGGGTTAGGGTTAGGGTTAGGGTACGGCTTAGGGTATGGGTTAGGGTACGGGTGAGGTTACGGCGTAGGGTATAGTTTAGGGTTAGTGTTAGGGTTAGGGTACGGCTTAGGATACGGGTTAGGGTACGGGTGAGGGTACGGCGTAGCGTATGGTTTAGGGTTAGGGTTAGGGTTAGGGTACGGCTTAGGGTACGGGTTAGGGTACGGGTGAGGGTACGGTGTAGGTTATGGGTTAGGGTTAGGGTTAGGGTTAGTTTTAGGGTTAGGGATTGGTTTAGGGTACGGGTTAGGATTAGCATACGTGTTCGGGTTAGGTTTTGGTTAGGGTTAGGGTTACGCGTTAGGGTTGGGGTATGGGTTAGTTTTAGGGTACACTTTAGGATTAGGGTATTTATTAAACCTATCCCACTCTCTAGATACCACTTAGGACGTAAAGGAATATTATTTGGGGTTCAGCCATGGAGAAGATTTTAGTCACTAGGATAAGATAAAGAATAAACACATTATAAAAAAATCACATAAGGTTTTCTTTTTAACCTGTTCCTTAAAACACTAGTGTTTAGGAAATCTAATGGAGGCAAAAGCAGTAAAGGGTAGTTTAGGGTTAGGGTTAGGGTTAGTGTTAGGGTAGGGCTTAGGATACGGGTGAGGGTCCTGGTGAGGGTACTGCATAGGTTATTGGTTAGGGTTAGGGTACGGCTTAGGATACGGGTTAGGATATGGGTTAGGTTACGGCGTTGGGTATGGGTGAGGGTTAGGGTTAGGGTTAGGGTAAGGCTTTGGGTACGGGTTAGGGTACGGGTGAGGGTACGGCGTAGGGAAGAGGTTAGGGTTAGGTTTAGGGTTAGGGTACGGCTTAGGATACGGGTTAGGGTATGGGTGAGGGTACGGCGTAGCGTATGGGTTAGGGTTAGGGTTAGGGTTAGGGTTAGTTTTAGGGTTAGGGATTGGTTTAGGGTACGAGTTAGGATTAGCGTACGTGTTAGGGTTAGGGTTTGGGTTAGGGTTAGGGTACGCATTAGGGTTAGGGTATGGGTTAGGGTTAGGGTACACGTTAGGATTAGGGTATTTATTAAACCTATCCCACTCTCTAGATACCACTTAGCACGTAAAGGAATATTATTTAGGGTCCAGCCATGGAGAAGATTTTCGTCACTAGGATAAGATAAAGAATGAACACATTATAAAAAAATCACATTAGGATTTTCTTTTTAACCTGTTCCTTAAAACACTAGTGCTTAGGAAATCTAATGGAGGCAAAAGCAATCAAGGGTAGTTTAGGGTTAGGGTTAGGGTTAGTGTTAGGGTTAGGGTACGGCTTAGGGTATGGGATAGGGTATGGGTGAGGATACGGCATAGGGTAGGGTTTAGGGTTAAGGTTAGTGTTAGGGTTAGGGTTAGGGTATGGCTTAGGGTACGGGTGAGGGTACTGTGTAGGTCATTGGTTAGGGTTAGGTTAAGGCTTAGGATACAGGTTATTGTAAGGGTTAGGGTACGGCGCAGGGTATGGGTAAGGGTTAGGGTTAGGGTTAGGGTTAGAGTTAGGGTACGGCTTAGGGTACGGGTTAGGGTACGGGTGAGGGTACGGCGTAGTGTATAGGTTAGGGTTAGGGTTAGGGTACGGCTTAGGGTACGGGTTAGGTTACGGGTGAGGGTACGGATGAGGGTACTGCGTAGGGTATTGGTTAGGGTTAGGGTACGGCTTACGATACGTGTTAGGGTACGGGTTAGGGTATGGCGTAGAGTGTGGGTTAGGGTTAGGGTTAGTGTTAGTGTTAGGGTTACGGTATGTCTTAGGGTACGTGTTAGGGTACAGGTGAGGGTACGGCGTAGGTTATGGGTTAGGGTTAGGGTTAGGGTTAGGGTTAGGGTCCGGCTTAGGATACTGGTTAGGGTACGGGTGAGGGTACGGCGTAGGTTATGGGTTAGGGATAGGGTTAGTGTTAGGGTTATGATACGGCTTAGGTTATGGGATAGGGTACAGGTGAGGGTATGGCATAGGGTAGGGTTTAGGGTTAGGGTTAGTGTTAGGGTTAGGGTTAGGGTACGGCTTAGGGTACGGGTGAGGGTATGGGTGAGGATACTGCGTAGGGTATTGGTTAGGGTTAGGGTACGGCTTAGGATACGGGTTAGGGTACGTGTTAGGGTATGGCGTATGGTATGGTTTAGGGTTAGGGTTAGTGTTAGGGTTAGGGTTAGGGTTAGGGTACGGCTTAGGATACGGGTTAGGTTACGGGTGAGGGTACGGCGTAGGTTATGGGTTAGGGATAGGGTTAGTGTTAGGGTTATGATACGGCTTAGGTTATGGGATAGGGTACAGGTGAGGGTATGGCATAGGGTAGGGTTTAGGGTTAGGGTTAGTGTTAGGGTTAGGGTTAGGGTACGGCTTAGGGTACGGGTGAGCGTATGGGTGAGGATACTGCGTAGGGTATTGGTTAGGGTTAGGGTACGGCTTAGGATACGGGTTAGGGTACGTGTTAGGGTATGGCGTACGGTATGGTTTAGGGTTAGGGTTAGGGTTAGGGTTAGGTTTAGGATACGGCTTAGGGTACGGGTTAGGGAACGGGTGAGGTTACGGCGTAGGGTATAGTTTAGAGTTAGGGTTAGGGTTAGGATACGGGTTAGGGTACGGGTGAGGGTACGGCGTAGCGTATGGTTTAGGGTTAGGGTTAGGGTTAGCGTACGGCTTAGGGTACGGGTTAGGGTACGGGTGAGGGTATGGCGTAGTGTATAGGTTAGGGTTAGGTTTAGGGTTAGGGTATGGCTTAGGGTACGGGTGAGGGTACGGGTGAGGGTACTGTGTAGGGTATTGGTTATGGTTAGGGTACGGCTTAGAATACGGGTTAGGGTACGGGTTAGGGTACGGCGTAGGGTATGGGTTAGGGTTAGGGTTAGGGTTAGTGTTAGGGTTAGGGTACCGCTTAGGGTATGGGATAGGGTACGGCGTAGGGTAGCGGTTAGGGTTAGGGTTAGGGTTAGGGTTAGGGTACGGCTTAGGATACGGGTTAGGGTACGGGTGAGGGTACGGCGTAGCGTATGAGTTAGAGTTAGGTTTAGGGTTAGGGTACGGCTTAGGGTACGGGTTAGGGTACGGGTGAGGGTACGGCGTAGGTTATGGGTTAGGGTTAGGGTTAGGGTTAGGGTTAGTTTTAGGGTTAGGGATTAGGGTTAGGGTTAGGGTTAGGGTTAGGGTTAGGGTTAGGGTTAGGGTAGGGCTTAGGATACGGGTGAGGGTACTGGTGAGGGTACTGCGTAGGTTATTGGTTAGGGTTAGGGTACGGCTTAGGATACGGGTTAGGATATGGGTTAGGTTACGGCGTTGGGTATGGGTGAGGGTTAGGGTTAGGGTTAGGGTAAGGCTTTGGGTACGGGTGAGGGTACGGGTGAGGGTACGGCGTAGGGTAGAGTTTAGGGTTAGGTTTAGGGTTAGGGTACGGCTTAGGATACGGGTTAGGGTATGGGTGAGGGTACGGCGTAGCGTATGGGTTAGGGTTAGGGTTAGGGTTAGGGTTAGTTTTAGGGTTAGGGATTGGTTTAGGGTACGGGTTAGGATTAGCGTACGTGTTAGGGTTAGGGTTTGGGTTAGGGTTAGGGTACGCATTAGGGTTAAGGTGTGGGTTAGGGTTAGGGTACACGTTAGGATTAGGGTATTTATTAAACCTATCCCACTCTCTAGATAGCACTTAGCACGTAAAGGAATATTATTTAGGGTCCAGCCATGGAGAAGATTTTCGTCACTAGGATAAGATAAAGAATAAACACATTATAAAAAAATCACATTAGGATTTTCTTTTTAACCTGTTCCTTAAAACACTAGTGCTTAGGAAATCTAATGGAGGCAAAAGCAGTCAACGGTAGTTTAGGGTTAGAGTTAGGGTTAGGGTTAGTGTAAGGGTTAGGGTACGGCTTAGGGTATGGGATAGGGTATGGGTGAGGGTACGGCATAGGGTAGGGTTTAGGGTTAGGGTTAGTGTTAGGGTTAGGGTTAGGGTATGGCTTAGGGTACGGGTGAGGGTACTGTGTAGGTCATTGGTTAGGGTTAGGTTAAGGCTTAGGATACAGGTTATTGTATAGGTTAGGGTACGGCACAGGGTATGGGTAAGGGTTAGGGTTAGGGTTAGGGTTAGAGTTAGGGTACGGCTTAGGGTACGGGTTAGGGTACGGGTGAGGGTACGGCGTAGTGTATAGGTTAGGGTTAGGGTTAGGGTACGGCTTAGGGTACGGGTTAGGTTACGGGTGAGGGTACGGCGTAGGGTATGGGTTAGGGTTAGGGTTAGGGTTAGTGTTAGTGTTAGGGTTAGGGTACGGCTTAGCGTATGGGATAGGGTACGGGTGAGGGTACAGCGTAGGGTAGGGGTTAGGGTTAGAGTTAAGGTTAGGGTTGGGGTTAGGGTACGGCTTAGGGTACGGGTGAGGGTACGGGTGAGGGTACTGCGTAGGGTATTGGTTAGGGTTAGGATATGGCTTAGGATACGGGTTAGGGTACGGGTTGGGGTATGGCGTAGGATATGGGTTAGGGTTAGGGTTAGGGTTAGGGTTAGGGTTAGGGTACGGCTTAGGATACGGGTTAGGGTACGGGTGAGGGTACGGCGTAGCGTATGGGTTAGGGTTAGGGTTAGGGTACGTCTTAGGGTACGGGTTAGGGTACGGGTGAGGGTATGGCGTAGGGTAAGGGTTAGGGTTAGGGTTAGGGTTAGGGTTAGTTTTAGGGTTAGGGATTGGTTTAGTGTACGGGTTAGTATTAGCGTACGTGTTAGGGTTAGGTTTTGGGTTAGGGTTAGGGTACGCGTTAGGGTTAGGGTATGGGTTAGGGTTAGGGTACACGTTAGGATTAGGGTATTTATTAAACCTATCCCACTCTCTAGGTACCACTTAGCACGTAAAGGAATATTATTAGGGATCCAGCCATGGAGAAGATTTTAGTCACTAGGATAAGATAAAGAATAAACACATTATAAAAAAATCACATTAGGATTTTCTTTTTAACCTGTTCCTTAAAACACTAGTGCTTAGGAAATCTAATAGAGGCAAAAGCAATCAAGGGTATTTTAGGGTTAGGGTTAGGTTTAGGGTTAGTGTTAGGGTTAGGGTACGGCTTAGGGTATTTGATAGGGTACGTGTGAGGGTACGGCGTAGGGTAGGGGTTAGGGTTAGGGTTAGGGTATGGCTTAGGGTACGGGTGAGGGTACGGGTGAGGGTACTGAGTAGCGTATTGGTTAGGGTTAGGGTACGGCTTAGGATACGTGTTAGGGTACGGATTAGGCTACGGCGTAGAGTGTGGGTTAGGGTTAGTGTTAGGGTTAGGTTTACGGTACGTCTTAGGGTACGTTTTAGGGTATGGGTGAGGGTACGGCGTAGGTTATGGGTTAGGGTTAGTGTTAGGGTTAGGGTTAGGGTACGGCTTAGGATACGGGTTAGGGTACGGGTGAGGGTACGGCGTAGCGTATGGTTTAGGGTTAGGGTTAGGGTTAGGGTACGGCTTAGGGTACGGGTTAGGGTACGGGTGAGGGTACGGCGTAGGTTATGGGTTAGGGTTAGGGTTAGGGTTAGGGTTAGTTTTAGGGTTAGGGATTGGTTTAGGGTACGGGTTAGGATTAGCATACGTGTTCGGGTTAGGGTTTTGGTTAGGGTTAGGGTACGCGTTAGGGTTAGGGTATGGGTTAGGTTTAGGGTACACTTTAGGATTAGGGTATTTATTAAACCTATCCCACTCTCTAGATACCACTTAGCACGTAAAGGAATATTATTTGGGGTTCAGCCATGGAGAAGATTTTAGTCACTAGGATAAGATAAATAATAAACACATTATAAAAAAATCATATAAGGTTTTCTTTTTAACCTGTTCTTTAAAACACTAGTGTTTAGGAAATCTAATGGAGGCAAAAGCAGTAAAGGGTAGTTTAGGGTTAGGGTTAGGGTTAGGGTTAGGGTAGGGCTTAGGATACGGGTGAGGGTACTGGTGAGGGTACTGCGTAGGTTATTGGTTAGGGTTAGGGTACGGCTTAGGATACGGGTTAGGGTATGGGTGAGGGTACGGCGTAGCGTATGGGTTAGGGTTAGGGTTAGGGTTAGGTTTAGTTTTAGGGTTAGGGATTGGTTTAGGGTATGGGTTAGGATTAGCGTACGTGTTAGGGTTAGGGTTTGGGTTAGGGTTAGGGTACGCATTAGGGTTAGGGTATGGGTTAGGGTTAGGGTACACGTTAGGATTAGGGTATTTATTAAACCTATCCCACTCTCTAGATACCACTTAGCACGTAAAGGAATATTATTTAGGGTCCAGCCATGGAGAAGATTTTCGTCACTAGGATAAGATAAAGAATAAACACATTATAAAAAAATCACATTAGGATTTTCTTTTTAACCTGTTCCTTAAAACACTAGTGCTTAGGAAATCTAATGGAGGCAAAAGCAGTCAAGGGTAGTTTAGGGTTAGGGTTAGGGTTAGGGTTAGTGTTAGGGTTAGGGTACAGCTTAGGGTATGGGATAGCGTATGGGTGAGGGTACGGCATAGGGTAGGTTTTAGGGTTAGGGTTAGTGTTAGTGTTAGGGTTAGGGTATGGCTTAGGGTACGGGTGAGGGTACTGTGTAGGTCATTGGTTAGGGTTAGGTTAAGGCTTAGGATACAGGTTATTGTATGTGTTAGGGTACGGCGCAGGGTATGGGTAAGGGTTAGGTTTAGGGTTAGAGTTAGGGTACGGCTTAGGGTACGGGTTAGGGTACGGGTGAGGGTACGGCGTAGTGTATAGGTTAGGGTTAGGGTTAGGGTACGGCTTAGGGTACGGGTTAGGTTACGGGTGAGGGTACGGCGTAGGGTATGGGTTAGGCTTAGGGTTAGTGTTAGTGTTAGGGTTAGGGTACGGCTTAGCGTATGGGATAGGGTACGGGTGAGGGTACGGCGTACGGTAGGGATTAGGGTTAGAGTTAGGGTTAGGGTTGGGGTTAGGGTATGGCTTAGGGTACGGGTGAGGGTACGGGTGAGGGTACTGCGTAGGGTATTGGTTAGGGTTAGGATACGGCTTAGGATACGAGTGTAGGGTACGGGTTAGGGTATCGCGTAGGGTATTGGTTAGGGTTAGGTTTAGGGTTAGGGTTAGGTTTAGGGTACGGGTGAGGGTACGGGTGAGGGTACTGCGTAGGGTATTGGTTAGGGTTAGGATACGGCTTAGGATACGGTTAGGGTACGGGTTAGGGTACGGCATAGGGTATGGGTTAGGGTTAGGGTTAGGGTTAGGGTTAGTGTTAGGGTACGGCTTAGGGTACGGGTTAGGCTACGGGTTAGGGTACGGCGTAGGGTACAGTTTAGGGTTAGGTTTAGGGTTAGGGTTAGGGTACGGCGTAGGGTACGGGTTAGGGTACGGTTGATGGTACGACGTAGGGTATAGGTTAGAGTTAGGGTTAGGGTACGGCTTAGGATACGGTTTAGGGTACGGGTGAGGGTACGGCGTAGCGTATGGGTTAGGGTTAGGGTTAGGGTTAAGGTTAGGGTACGGCTTAGGGTACGGGTGAGGGTACTGGTGAGTGTACTGCGTAGGTTACTGGTTAGGGTTAGGGTACGGCTTAGGATACGGGTTAGGATATGGGTTAGGTTACGGCGTTGGGTATGGGTGAGGGTTAGGGTTAGGGTTAGGGTAAGGCTTTGGGTATGGGTTAGGGTACGGGTGAGGGTACGGCGTAGGTTATGGGTTAGGGTTAGGGTTAGTGTTAGGGTTAGGGTACGGCTTAGGCTATGGGATAGGGTATGGGTGAGGGTACGGCATAGGGTAGGGTTTAGGGTTAGGGTTAGTGTTAGGGTTAGGGTTAGGGTATGGCTTAGGGTACGGGTGAGGGTACTGTGTAGGTCATTGGTTAGGGTTAGGTTAAGGCTTAGGATACAGGTTATTGTATGGGTTAGGGTACGGCGCAGGGTATGGGTAAGGGTTAGGGTTAGGGTTAGGGTTAGAGTTAGGGTACGGCTTAGGGTACGGGTTAGGGTACGGGTGAGGGTACGGCGTAGTGTATAGGTTAGGGTTAGGGTTAGGTTACGGCTTAGGGTACGGGTTAGGGTACGGCTGAGGGTACGGCGTAGGGTAAGGGTTAGGGTTAGGGTTAGGGTTAGTGTTAGTGTTAGGGTTAGGGTACGGCTTAGCGTATGGGATAGGGTACGGGTGAGGGTACGGCGTAGGGTAGGGGTTAGGGTTAGAGTTAGGGTTAGGGTTGGTGTTAGGGTACGGCTTAGGGTACGGGTGAGGGTACTGCGTAGGGTATTGGTTAGGGTTAGGATACGGCTTAGGATACGGGTTAGGGTACGGGTTAGGGTATGGCGTAGGGTATGGGTTAGGGTTAGGGTTAGGGTTAGGGTTAGGGTATTGGTACGGCTTAGGATACGGGTTAGGGTACGGGTGAGGGTACGGCGTAGCGTATGGGTTAGAGTTAGGGTTAGGGTACGTCTTAGGGTATGGGTTAGGGTACGGCTGAGGGTACGGCGTAGGGTAAGGGTTAGGGTTAGGGTTAGGGTTAGGGTATGGCTTAGGGTACGGGTGAGGGTACGGGTGAGGGTACTGCGTAGGGTATTGGTTAGGGTTAGGGTACGGCTTAGACTACGTGTTAGGGTACGGGTTAGGGTACGGCGTAGAGTGTGGGTTAGGGTTAGGGTTAGTGTTAGGGTTAGGGTTACGGTACGTCTTAGGGTACGTGTTAGGGTACGGGTGAGGGTACGGCGTAGGTTATGGGTTAGGGTTACGGTTAGGGTTAGGGTTAGGGTACGGCTTAGGATACGGGTTAGGGTACGGGTGAGGGTACGGCGTAGGTTATGGGTTAGGGGTAGGGTTAGTGTTAGGGTTATGGTACGGCTTAGGTTATGGGATAGGGTACAGGTGAGGGTATGGCATAGGGTAGGGGTTAGGGTTAGGGTTAGGGTTAGGGTTAGGGTACGGCTTCGGGTACGGGTGAGGGTATGGGTGAGGATACTGCGTAGGGTATTGGTTAGGGTTAGTTTTATGGTTAGGGATTGGTTTAGGGTACGGGTTAGGGTATGGCGTACGGTATGGGTTAGGGTTAGGGTTAGGATTAGGGTTAGGGTTAGGGTACGGCTTAGGGTACGGGTTAGGGTACGGGTGAGGTTACGGCGTAGGGTATAGTTTAGGGTTAGGGTTAGGGTTAGGGTACGGCTTAGGGTACGGGTTAGGGTACGGGTGAGGGTACGGTGTAGGTTATGGGTTAGGGTTAGGGTTAGGGTTAGTTTTAGGGTTAGGGATTGGTTTAGGGTACGGGTTAGGATTAGCATACGTGTTCGGGTTAGGGTTTTGGTTAGGGTTAGGGTACGCGTTAGGGTTAGGGTATGGGTTAGGTTTAGGGTACACTTTAGGATTAGGGTATTTATTAAACCTATCCCACTCTCTAGATACCACTTAGCACGTAAAGGAATATTATTTGGGGTTCAGCCATGGAGAAGATTTTAGTCACTAGGATAAGATAAAGAATAAACACATTATAAAAAAATCACATAAGTTTTTCTTTTTAACCTGTTCCTTAAAACACTAGTGTTTAGGAAATCTAATGGAGGCAAAAGCAGTAAAGGGTAGTTTAGGGTTAGGGTTAGGGTTAGGGTTAGGGTTAGGGTACGGCTTAGGGTATGGGATAGGGTATGGGTGAGGGTACGGCATAGGGTAGGGTTTAGGGTTAGGGTTAGGGTTAGGGTTAGGGTTAGGGTATGGCTTAGGGTACGGGTGAGGGTACTGTGTAGGTCATTGTTTAGGGTTATGTTAAGGCTTAGGATACAGGTTATTGTATGGGTTAGGGTACGGCGCAGGGTATGGGTAAGGGTTAGGGTTAGGGTTAGGATTAGAGTTAGGGTACGGCTTAGGGTACGGGTTAGGGTACGGGTGAGGGTACGGCGTAGTGTATAGGTTAGGGTTAGGGTTAGGGTACGGCTTAGGGTACGGGTTAGGTTACGGGTGAGGGTACGGCGTAGGGTATGGGTTAGGGTTAGGGTTAGGGTTAGTGTTAGTGTTAGGGTTAGGGTACGGCTTAGCGTATGGGATAGGGTACGGGTGAGGGTACGGCGTAGGGTAGGGGTTAGGGTTAGAGTTAGGGTTAGGGTTGGGGTTAGGGTACGGCTTAGGGTACGGGTGAGGGTACGGGTGAGGGTACTGCGTAGGGTATTGGTTAGGGTTAGGATATGGCTTAGGATACGGGTTAGGGTACGGGTTAGGGTATGGCGTAGGGTATGGGTTAGGGTTAGGGTTAGGGTTAGGGTTAGGGTTAGGGTACGGCTTAGGATACGGGTTAGGGTACGGGTGAGGGTACGGCGTAGCCAATAGGTTAGGGTTAGGGTTAGGGTACGTCTTAGGGTACGGGTTAGGGTACGGGTGAGGGTACGGCGTAGGGTAAGGGTTAAGGTTAGGGTTAGGGTTAGGGTTAGTTTTAGAGTTAGCGATTGGTTTAGGGTACGGGTTAGGATTAGCGTACGTGTTAGGGTTAGGTTTTGGGTTAGGGTTAGGGTACGCGTTAGGGTTAGGGTATGGGTTAGGGTTAGGGTACACGTTAGGATTAGGGTATTTATTAAACCTATCCCACTCTCTAGATACCACTTAGCACGTAAAGGAATATTATTAGGGATCCAGCCATGGAGAAGATTTTAGTCACTAGGATAAGATAAAGAATAAACACATTATAAAAAAATCACATTAGGATTTTCTTTTTAACCTGTTCCTTAAAACACTAGTGCTTAGGAAATCTAATAGAGGCAAAAGCAATCAAGGGTAGTTTAGGGTTAGGGTTAGGGTTAGGGTTAGTGTTAGGGTTAGGGTATGGCTTAGGGTACGGGTGAGGGTACGGGTGAGGGTACTGCGTAGGGTATTGGTTAGGGTTAGGGTACGGCTTAGGATGCGTGTTAGGGTACGGGTTAGGGTACGGCGTAGAGTGTGGGTTAGGGTTAGGGTTAGTGTTAGGGTTAGGGTTACGGTACGTCTTAGGGTACGTGTTAGGGTACGGGTGAGGGTACGGCGTAGGTTATTGGTTAGGGTTAGGGTACGGCTTAGGATACGGGTTAGGATATGGGTTAGGTTACGGCGTTGGGTATGGGTGAGGGTTAGGGTTAAGGTTAGGGTAAGGCTTTGGGTACGGGTTAGGGTACGGGTGAGGGTACGGCGTAGCGTATGGTTTAGGGTTAGGGTTAGGGTTAGGGTTAGGGTTAGGGTTACGGTACGTCTAAGGTTACGTGTTAGGGTACGGGTGAGGGTACAGCGTAGGTTATGGGTTAGGGTTAGGGTTAGGGTTAGGGTTAGGGTACGGCTTAGGGTACGGGTTAGGGTACGGGTGAGGGTACGGCGTAGTGTATAGGTTAGGGTTAGGGTTAGGGTACGGCTTAGGGTACGGGTTAGGTTACGGGTGAGGGTACGGCGTAGGGTATGGTTTAGGGTACGGGTGAGGGTACGGCGTAGCGTATGGGATAGGGTACGGTTGAGGGTACGGCGTAGGGTAGGGGTTAGGGTTAGAGTTAGGGTTAGGGTTGGGGTTAGGGTACGGCTTAGTTTATGGGATAGGGTACAGGTGAGGGTATGGCATAGGGTAGGGGTTAGGGTTAGGGTTAGGGTTAGGGTTAGGGTTAGGGTACGGCTTAGGGTACGGGTGAGGGTATGGGTGAGGATACTGCGTAGGGTATTGGTTAGGGTTAAGGTACGGCTTAGGATACGGGTTAGGGTACGTGTTAGGGTATGGCGTACGGTATGGGTTAGGGTTAGGGTTAGGGTTAGGGTTAGGGTACGGCTTAGGGTACGGGTTAGGGTACGGGTGAGGTTACGGCGTAGGGTATAGTTTAGAGTTAGGGTTAGGGTTAGGGTACGGCTTAGGATACGGGTTAGGGTACGGGTGAGGGTACGGCGTAGCGTATGGTTTAGGGTTAGGGTTAGGGTTAGGGTACGGCTTAGGGTACGGGTTAGGGTACGGGTGAGGGTACGGGTGAGGGTACGGCGTAGGTTATGGGTTAGGGTTAGGGTTAGGGTTAGGGTTAGTTTTAGGGTTAGGGATTGGTTTAGGGTATGGGTTAGGATTAGCATACTTGTTCGGGTTAGGGTTTTGGTTAGGGTTAGGGTACGCGTTAGGGTTAGGGTATGGGTTAGGTTTAGGGTACACTTTAGGATTAGGGTATTTATTAAACCTATCCCACTCTCTAGATACCACTTAGCACGTAAAGGAATATTATTTGGGGTTCAGCCATGGAGAAGATTTTAGTCACTAGGATAAGATAAAGTATAAACACATTATAAAAAAATCACATAAGGTTTTCTTTTTAACCTGTTCCTTTAAACACTAGTGTTTAGGAAATCTACTGGAGGCAAAAACAGTAAAGGGTAGTTTAGGGTTAGGGTTAGGGTTAGGGTTAGGGTAGGGCTTAGGATACGGGTGAGGGTACTGGTGAGGGTACTGCGTAGGTTATTGGTTAGGGTTAGGGTACGGCTTAGGATACGGGTTAGGATATGGGTTAGGTTACGGCGTTGGGTATGGGTGAGGGTTAGGGTTAGGGTTAGGGTAAGGCTTTGGGTACGGGTTAGGGTACGGGTGAGGGTACGGCGTAGGGTAGAGGTTATGGTTAGGTTTAGGGTTAGGGTACGGCTTAGGATACGGGTTAGGGTATGGGTGAGGGTACGGCGTAGCGTATGGGTTAGGGTTAGGGTTAGGGTTAGGGTTAGTTTTAGGGTTAGGGCTTGGTTTATGGTACAGCTTAGGATTAGCGTACGTGTTAAGGTTAGGGTTTGGGTTAGGGTTAGGGTACGCATTAGGGTTAGGGTATGGGTTAGGGTTAGGGTACACGTTAGGATTAGGGTATTTATTAAACCTATCCCACTCTCTAGATACCACTTAGCACGTAAAGGAATATTATTTAGGGTCCAGCCATGGAGAAGATTTTCGTTACTAGGATAAGATAAAGAATAAACACATTATAAAAAAATCACATTAGGATTTTCTTTTTAACCTGTTCCTTAAAACACTCGTGCTTAGGAAATCTAATGGAGGCAAAAGCAGTCAAGGGTAGTTTAGGGTTAGGGTTAGGGTTAGGGTTAGTGTTAGGGTTAGGGTACGGCTTAGGGTATGGGATAGGGTATGGGTGAGGGTACGGCATAGGGTAGGGTTTAGGGTTAGGGTTAGTGTTAGGGTTAGGGTTAGGGTATGGCTTAGGGTAAGGGTGAGGGTACTGTGTAGGTCATTGGTTAGGGTTAGGTTAAGGCTTAGGCTACAGGTTATTGTATGGGTTAGGGTACGGCGCAGGGTATGGCTAACGGTTAGGGTTAGGGTTAGGGTTAGAGTTAGGGTACGGCTTAGGGTACGGGTTAGGGTACGGGTGAGGGTACGGCGTAGGGTATGGGTTAGGGTTAGGGTTAGGGTTAGGGTTAGTGTTAGTGTTAGGGTTAGGGTACGGCTTAGCGTATGGGATAGGGTACGGTGAGGGTACGGCGTAGGGTAGGGGTTAGGGTTAGAGTTAGGGTTAGGGTTGGGGTTAGGGTATGGCTTAGGGAACGGGTGAGGGTATGGGTGAGGATACAGCATAGGGTATTGGTTAGGGTTAGGGTACGGCTTAGGTTACGGTTTAGGGTACGTGTTAGGGTATGGCGTACGGTATGGGTTAGGGTTAGGGTTAGGGTTAGGGTTAGGGTTAGGGTACGGCTGAGGGTACGTGTTAGGGTACGGGTGAGGTTACGGCGTAGGGTATAGTTTAGGGTTAGGGTTAGGGTTAGGGTTAGGGTTAGTGTACGGCTTAGGGTACGGGTGAGGGTATGGGTGAGGATATTGCGTAGGGTATTGGTTAGGGTTACGGTACGTCTTAGGATACGGGCTAGGGTACGGGTGAGGGTACGGCGTAGGTTATGGGTTAGGGTTAGGGTTAGTGTTAGGGTTATGGTACGGCTTAGGTTATGGGATAGGGTACAGGTGAGGGTATGGCATAGGGTAGGGTTTAGGGTTAGGGTTAGGGTTAGGTTTAGGGTTAGGGTACGGCTTAGGTACGGGTGAGGGTATGGGTGAGGATACTGCATAGGGTATTGGTTAGGGTTAGGGTACGGCTTAGGATATGGGTTAGGGTACATGTTAGGGTATGGCGTACGGTATGGGTTAGGGTTAGGGTTAGGGTTAGGTTTAGGGTACGACTTAGGGTACGGGTTACGGTACGAGTGAGGGTATGGCATAGTGTATAGGTTAGGGTTAGGGTTAGGGTTAGGGTACGGCTTAGGGTACGGGTTAGGGTACGGGTGAGGTTACGGAGTAGGGTATAGTTTAGGGTTAGGGTTAGGGTTAGGGTACGGCTTAGGATATGGGTTAGGGTACGGGTGAGGGTACGGCGTAGCGTATGGTTTAGGGTTAGGGTTAGGGTTAGTGTACGGCTTAGGGTACGGGTTAGGGTACGGGTGAGGGTACGGTGTAGGTTATGGGTTAGGGTTAGGGTTAGGGTTAGGGTTAGTTTTAGGGTTAGGGATTGGTTTAGGGTACGGGTTAGGATTAGCATACGTGTTCGGGTTAGGGTTTTGGTTAGGGTTAGGGTACGCGTTAGGGTTAGGGTATGGGTTAGGTTTAGGGTACACTTTAGGATTAGGGTATTTATTAAACCTATCCCACTCTCTAGATACCACTTAGCACGTAAAGGAATATTATTTGGGGTTCAGCCATGGAGAAGATTTTAGTCACTAGGATAAGATAAAGAATAAACACATTATAAAAAAATCACATAAGGTTTTCTTTTTAACCTGTTCCTTAAAACACTAGTGTTTAGGAAATCTAATGGAGGCAAAAGCAGTAAAGGGTAGTTTAGGGTTAGGGTTAGGGTTAGGGTTAGGGTAGGGCTTAGGATACGGGTGAGGGTACTGGTGAGGGTACTGCGTAGGTTATTGGTTAGGGTTAGGGTACGGCTTAGGATACGGGTTAGGATATGGGTTAGGTTACGGCGTTGGGTATGGGTGGGGGTTAGGGTTAGGGTTAGGGTAAGGCTTTGGGTACGGGTGAGGGTACGGGTGAGGGTACGGCGTAGGGTAGAGGTTAGGGTTAGGTTTAGGATTAGGGTACGGCTTAGGATACGGGTTAGGGTATGGGTGAGGGTACGGCGTAGCGTATGGGTTAGGGTTAGGGTTAGGTTTAGGGTTAGTTTTAGGGTTAGGGATTGGTTTAGGGTACGGGTTAGGATTAGCGTACGTGTTAGGGTTAGGGTTTGGGTTAGGGTTAGGGTACGCATTAGGGTTAGGGTATGGGTTAGGGTTAGGGTACACGTTAGGATTAGGGTATTTATTAAACCTATCCCACTCTCTAGATACCACTTAGCACGTAAAGGAATATTATTTAGGGTCCAGCCATGGAGAAGATTTTCGTCACTAGGATAAGATAAAGAATAAACACATTATAAAAAAATCACATTAGGATTTTCTTTTTAACCTGTTCCTTAAAACACTAGTGCTTAGGAAATCTAATGGAGGCAAGAGCAGTCAAGGGAAGTTTAGGGTTAGGGTTAGGGTTAGGGTTAGTGTTAGGGTTAGGGTACGGCTTAGGGTATGGGATAGGGTATGGGTGAGGGTACGGCATAGGGTAGGGTTTAGGGTTAGGGTTAGGGTTAGGGTATGGCTTAGGGTACGGGTGAGGGTACTGTGTAGGTCATTGGTTAGGGTTAGGTTAAGGCTTAGGATACAGGTTATTGTATTGATTAGGGTACGCAGGGTATGGGTAAGGGTTAGGGTTAGGGTTAGGGTTAGAGTTAGGGTACGGCTTAGGGTACGAGTTAGGGAACGGGTGAGGGTACGGCGTAGTGTATAGGTTAGGGTTAGGGTTAGGGTACGGCTTAGGGTACGGATTAGGTTATGGGCGAGGGTACGGCGTAGGGTATGGGTTAGAGTTAGGGTTAGGGTTAGTGTTACTGTTACGGTTAGGGTACGGCTTAGCGTATGGGATAGGGTACGGGTGAGGGTACGGCGTAGGGTAGGGGTTAGGGTTAGGGTTAGGGTTAGGGTTAGGGTATGGCTTAGGGTACGGGTGAGGGTACGGGTGAGGGTACTGCGTAGGGTATTGGTTAGGGTTAGGGTACGGCTTAGGATACGTGTTAGGGTACGGGTTAGGGTACGGCGTAGAGTGTGGGTTAGGGTTAGGGTTAGTGTTAGGGTTAGGGTTACGGTACGTCTTAGGGTACGTGTTAGGGTACGGGTGAGGGTACGGCGTAGGTTATGGGTTAGGGTTAGGGTTAGGGTTAGGGTTAGGGTACGGCTTAGGATACGGGTTAGGGTACGGGTGAGGGTACGGCGTAGGTTATGGGTTAGGGTTAGGGTTAGTGTTAGGGTTATGGTACGGCTTAGGTTATGGGATAGGGTACAGGTGAGGGTATGGCATAGGGTAGGGGTTAGGGTTAGGGTTAGGGTTAGGGTTAGGTTTAGGGTACGGCTTAGGGTACGGGTGAGGGTATGGGTGAGGATACTGCGTAGGGTATTGGTTAGGGTTAGGGTACGGCTTAGGATATGGGTTAGGGTACGTGTTAGGGTATGGCGTACGGTATGGGTTAGGGTTAGGGTTAGGGTTAGGGTTACGGTTAGGGTTAGGGTACGGCTTAGGGTTCGGGTTAGGGTACGGGTGAGGTTACGGCGTAGGGTATAGTTTAGGGTTAGGGTTAGGGTTAGGGTACGGCTTAGGATACGGGTTAGGGTACGGGTGAGGGTACGGCGTAGCGTATGGTTTAGGGTTAGGGTTAGGGTTAGGGTACGGCTTAGGGTACGGGTTAGGGTACGGGTGAGGGTATGGTGTAGTGTATAGGTTAGGGTTAGGGTTAGGGTTACGGTATGGCTTAGGGTACGGGTGTGGGTACGGGTGAGGGTACTGTGTAGGGTATTGGTTATGTTTAGGGTACGGCTTAGAATACGGGTTAGGGTACGGGTTAGGGTACAGCGTAGGGTATGTGTTAGGGTTAGGGTTAGGGTTAGGGTTAGGGTTAGGGTACGGCTTAGGGTACGGGTTAGGGTACGGGTGAGGGTATGGCGTAGTGTATAGGTTAGGGTTAGGGTTAGGGTTAGGGTACGGCTTAGGGTATGGGATAGGGTACGGGTGAGGGTACGACGTAGGATAGGGGTTAGGTTTAGGGTTAGGGTTAGTGTTAGGGTTAGGGTACGGCTTAGGGTATGGGATAGGTTACGGGTGAGGGTACGGCGTAGGGTAGGGGTTAGGGTTAGGTTTAGGGTTAGTGTTAGGTTTAGGGTACCGCTTAGGGTATGGGATAGGGTACGGCGTAGGGTAGCGGTTAGGGTTAGGGTTAGGGTTAGGGTTAGGGTACGGCTTAGGATACGGGTTAGGGTACGGGTGAGGGTACGGCGTAGGTTATGGGTTAGGGTTAGGGTTAGGGTTAGGGTTAGTTTTAGGGTTAGGGATTGGTTTAGGGTAGGGGTTAGGATTAGCATACTTGTTCGGGTTAGGGTTTTGGTTAGGGTTAGGGTACGCGTTAGGGTTAGGGTATGGGTTAGGTTAAGGGTACACGTTAGGATTAGGGTATTTATTAAACCTATCCCACTCTCTAGATACCACTTAGCACGTAAAGGAATATTATTTGGGGTTCAGCCATGGAGAAGATTTTCGTCACTAGGATAAGATAAAGAATAAACACATTATAAAAAAATCACATAAGGTTTTCTTTTTAACCTGTTCCTTAAAACACTAGTGTTTAGGAAATCTAATGGAGGCAAAAGCAGTCAAGGGTAGTTTAGGGTTAGGGTTAGGGTTAGGGTTAGGGTAGGGCTTAGGATACGGGTGAGGTTACTGGTGAGGGTACTGCGTAGGTTATTGGTTAGGGTTAGGGTACGGCTTAGGATACGGGTTAGGATATGGGTTAGGTTACGGCGTTAGATATGGGTGAGGGTTAGGGTTAGGGTTAGGGTAAGGCTTTGGGTACGGGTTAGGGTACGGGTGAGGGTACGGCGTAGGGTAGAGGTTAGGGTTAGGTTTAGGGTTAGGGTACGGCTTAGGATACAGGTTAGGGTATGGGTGAGGGTACGGCGTAGCGTATGGGTTAGGGTTAGGGTTAGGGTTAGTTTTAGGGTTAGGGATTGGTATAGGGTATGGGTTAGGATTAGCGTACGTGTTAGGGTTAGGGTTTGGGTTAGGGTTAGGGTACGCGTTAGGGTTAGGGTATGGGTTAGGGTTAGGGTACGCGTTAGGATTAGGGTATTTATTAAACCTATCCCACTCTGTAGATACCACTTAGCACGTAAAGGAATATTATTTAGGGTACAGCCATTGAGAATATTTTCGTCACTAGGATAAGATAAAGAATAAACACATTATAAAAAAATCACATTAGGATTTTCTTTTTAACCTGTTCCTTAAAACACTAGTGCTTAGGAAATCTAATGGAGGCAAAAGCAGTCAAGGGTAGTTTAGGGTTAGGGTTAGGGTTAGGGTTAGTGTTAGGGTTAGGGTACGGCTTAGGGTATGGGATAGGGTATGGGTGAGGGTACTGCATAGGGTAGGGTTTAGGGTTAGGGTTAGTGTTAGGGTTAGGGTTAGGGTATGGCTTAGGGTACGGGTGAGGGTACTGTGTAGGTCATTGGTTAGGGTTAGGTTAAGGCTTAGGATATAGTTTATTGTATGGGTTAGGGTACGGCGCAGGGTATGGCTAAGGGTTAGGGTTAGGGTTAGGGTTAGAGTTAGGGTACGGCTTAGGGTACGGGTTAGGGTACGGGTGAGGGTACGGCGTAGTGTATAGGTTAGGGTTAGGATTAGGGTACGGCTTAGGGTACGGGTTAGGTTACGGGTGAGGGTACGGCGTAGGGTATGGGTTAGGGTTAGGGTTAGGGTTAGTGTTAGAGTTAGCGTTAGGGTACGGCTTAGCGTATGGGATAGGGTACGGGTGAGGGTACGGCGTAGGGTAGGGGTTAGGGTTAGAGTTAGGGTTAGGGTTGGGGTTAGGGTACGGCTTAGGGTACGGGTGAGGGTACGGGTGAGGGTACTGCGTAGGGTATTGGTTAGGGTTAGGATATGGCTTAGGATACGGGTTAGGGTACGGGTTAGGGTATGGCTTAGGGTATGGGTTAGGGTTAGGGTTAGGGTTAGGGTTAGGGTACGGCTTAGGATACGGGTTAGGGTACGGGTGAGGGTACGGCATAGCGTATGGGTTAGGGTTAGGTTTAGGGTACGTCTTAGGCTACGGGTTAGGGTACGGGTGAGGGTACGGCGTAGGGTAAGGGTTAGGGTTAGGTTTAGGGTTAGGGTTAGTTTTAGGGTTAGGGATTGGTTTAGGGTACGGGTTAGGATTAGCGTACGTGTTAGGGTTAGGTTTTGGGATAGGGTTAAGGTACGCGTTAGGGTTAGGGTACACGTTAGGATTAGGGTATTTATTAAACCTATCCCACTCTCTAGATACCACTTAGCACGTAAAGGAATATTATTAGGGATCCAGCCATGGAGAAGATTTTAGTCACTAGGATAAGATAAAGAATAAACACATTATAAAAAAATCACATTAGGATTTTCTTTTTAACCTGTTCCTTAAAACACTAGTGCTTAGGAAATCTAATAGAGGCAAAAGCAATCAAGGGTAGTTTAGGGTTAGGGTTAGGGTTAGGGTTAGTGTTAGGGTTAGGGTACGGCTTAGGGTATGGGATAGGGTACGGGTGAGGGTACGGCGTAGGGTAGGGGTTAGGGTTAGGGTTAGGGTTATGGTTAGGGTATGGCTTAGGGTACGGGTGAGGGTACGGGTGAGGGTACTGCGTAGGGTATTGGTTAGGGTTAGGGTACGGCTTAGGATACGTGTTAGGGTACGGGTTAGGGTACGGCGTAGAGTGTGGGTTAGGGTTAGGGTTAGTGTTAGGGTTAGGGTTACGGTACGTCTTAGGGTACGTGTTAGGGTACGGGTGAGGGTACGGCGTAGGTTATGGGTTAGGGTTAGGGTTAGGGTTAGGGTACGGCTTAGGATACGGGTTAGGGTATGGGTGAGGGTACGGCGTAGGTTATGGATTAGGGTTAGGGTTAGTGTTAGGGTAATGGTACGGCTTAGGTTATGGGATAGGGTACAGGTGAGGGTATGGCATAGGGTAGGGGTTAGGGTTAGGTTTAGGGTTAGGGTTAGGGTTAGGGTACGCCTTAGGGTACGGGTGAGGGTATGGGTGAGGATACTGCGTAGTGTATTGGTTAGGGTTAGGGTACGGCTTAGGATACGGGTTAGGGTACGTGTTAGGGTATGGCGTACGATATGGGTTAGGGTTAGGGTTAGGGTTAGGGTTAGGGTTAGGGTTAGGGTACGGCTTAGGGTACGGGTTAGGGTACGGGTGAGGTTACGGCGTAGGGTATAGTTTAGGGTTAGGGTTAGGGTTAGGGTACGGCTTAGGGTACGGGTTAGGGTACGGGTGAGGGTATGGCGTAGTGTATAGGTTAGGGTTAGGGTTAGGGTTAGGGTATGGCTTAGGGTACGGGTGAGGGTACGGGTGAGGGTACTGTGTAGGGTATTGGTTATGGTTAGGGTACGGCTTAGAATACGGGTTAGGGTACGGTTTAGGGTACGGCGTAGGGTATGGGTTAGGGTTAGGGTTAGGGTTAGGTTTAGGGTTAGTGTTAGGTTTAGGGTACCGCTTAGGGTATGGGATAGGGTACGGCATAGGGTAGCGGTTAGGGTTAGGGTTAGGGTTCGGGTAGGGCTTAGGATACGGGTGAGGTTACTGGTGAGGGTACTGCGTAGGTTATTGGTTAGGGTTAGGGTGCGGCTTAGGATACGGGTTAGGATATGGGTTAGGTTACGGCGTTGGGTATGGGTGAGGGTTAGGGTTAGGGTAAGGCTTTGGGTACGGGTTAGGGTACGGGTGAGGGTACGGCGTAGGGTAGAGGTTAGGGTTAGGTTTAGGGTTAGGGTACGGCTTAGGATACGGGTTAGGGTATGGGTGAGGGTACGGCTTAGCGTATGGGTTAGGGTTAGGGTTAGGGTTAGGGTTAGTTTTAGGGTTAGGGATTGGTTTAGGGTACGGGTTAGGATTAGCGTACGTGTTAGGGTTAGGGTTTGGGTTAGGGTTAGGGTACGCGTTAGGGTTAGGGTATGGGTTAGGGTTAGGGTACGCGTTAGGATTAGGTTATTTATTAAACCTATCCCACTCTCTAGATACCACTTAGCACGTAAAGGAATATTATTTAGGGTCCAGCCATGGAGAATATTTTCGTCACTAGGATAAGATAAAGAATAATCACATTATAAAAAAATCACATTAGGATTTTCTTTTTAACCTGTTCCTTAAAACACTACTGCTTAGGAAATCTAATGGAGGCAAAAGCAGTCAAGGGTAGTTTAGGGTTAGGGTTAGGGTTAGGGTTAGTGTTAGGGTTAGGGTACGGCTTAGGGCATGGGACAGGGTATGGGTGAGGGTACGGCATAGGGTAGGGTTTAGGGTTAGGGTTAGTGTTAGGGTTAGGGTTAGGGTATGGCTTAGGGTACGGGTGAGGGTACTGTGTAGGTCATTGGTTAGGGTTAGGTTAAGGCTTAGGATACAGGTTATTGTATGGGTTAGGGTACGGCGCAGGGTATGGGTAAGGGTTAGGGTTAGGGTTAGGGTTAGAGTTAGGGTACGGCTTAGGGTACGGGTTAGGGTACGGGTGAGGGTATGGCGTAGTGTATAGGTTAGGGTTAGGGTTAGGGTACGGCTTAGGGTACGGGTTAGGTTACGGGTGAGGGTACGGCGTAGCGTATGGGTTAGGGTTAGGGTTAGGTTTAGTGTTAGTGTTAGGGTTAGGGTACGGCTTAGCGTATGGGATAGGGTACGGGTGAGGGTACGGCGTAGGGTAGGGGTTAGGGTTAGAGTTAGGGTTAGGGTTGGGGTTAGGGTACGGCTTAGGGTACGGGTGGGGGTACGGGTGAGGGTACTGCGTAGGGTATTGGTTAGGGTTAGGATACGGCTTAGGATACGGGTTAGGATACGGGTTAGGGTATGGCGTAGGGTATGGGTTAGGGTTAGGGTTAGGGTTAGGGTTAGGGTTAGGGTACGGCTTAGGATACCGGTTAGGGTACGGGTGAGGGTACGGCGTAGCGTATGGGTTAGGGTTAGGGTTAGGGTACGTCTTAGGCTACGGGTTAGGGTACGGGTGAGGGTACGGCGTAGGGTAAGGGTTAGGGTTAGTGTTAGGGTTAGGGTTAGTTTTAGGGTTAGGGATTGGTTTAGGGTACGGCTTAGGATTAGCGTACGTGTTAGGGTTAGGTTTTGGGTTAGGGTTAGGGTACGCGTTAGGGTTAGGGTATGGGTTAGGGTTAGGGTACACGTTAGGATTAGGGTATTTATTAAACCTATCCCACTCTCTAGATACCACTTAGCACGTAAAGGAATATTATTAGGGATCCAGCCATGGAGAAGATTTTAGTCACTAGGATAAGATAAAGAATAAACACATTATAAAAAAATCACATTAGGATTTTCTTTTTAACCTGTTCCTTAAAACACTAGTGCTTAGGAAATCTAATAGAGGCAAAAGCAATCAAGGGTAGTTTAGGGTTAGGGTTAGGGTTAGGGTTAGTGTTAGGGTTAGGGTACGGCTTAGGGTATGGGATAGGGTACGGGTGAGAGTACGGCGTAGGGTAGGGGTTAGGGTTAGGGTTAGGGTTATGGTTAGGGTATGGCTTAGGGTACGGGTGAGGGTACGGGTGAGGGTACGGGTGAGGGTACTGCGTAGGGTATTGGTTAGGGTTAGGGTACGGCTTAGGATACGTGTTAGGGTACGGGTTAGGGTACGGCGTAGAGTGTGGGTTAGGGTTAGGGTTAGTGTTAGTGTTAGGGTTAGGGTACGGCTTAGCGTATGGGATAGGGTACGGGTGAGGGTACGGCGTAGGGTAGGGGTTAGGGTTAGAGTTAGGGTTAGGGTTGGGGTTAGGGTAAGGCTTAGGGTACGGGTGAGGGTACTGCGTAGGGTATTGGTTAGGGTTAGGATATGGCTTAGGATACGGGTTAGGGTACGGGTTAGGGTATGGCGTAGGGTATGGGTTAGGGTTAGGGTTAGGGTTAGGGTTAGGCTTAGGGTACGGCTTAGGATACGGGTTAGGGTACGTGTGAGGGTACGGCGTAGTGTATGGTTTAGGGTTAGGGTTAGGGTACGTCTTAGGGTACGGGTTAGGGTACGGGTGAGGGTACGGTGTAGGGTAAGGGTTAGGGTTAGGGTACGGGTTACGGTTAGTTTTAGGGTTAGGGTTTGGTTTAGGGTACGGGTTAGGATTAGCGTACGTGTTAGGGTTAGGTTTTGGGTTAGGGTTAGGGTACGCGTTAGGGTTAGGATATGGGTTAGGGTTAGGGTACACGTTAGGATTAGGGTATTTATTAAACCTATCCCACTCTCTAGATACCACTTAGCACGTAAAGGAATATTATTAGGGATACAGCCATGGAGAAGATTTTAGTCACTAGGATAAGATAAAGAATAAACACATTATAAAAAAATCACATTAGTATTTTCTTTTTAACCTGTTCCTTAAAACACTAGTGCTTAGGAAATCTAATAGAGGCAAAAGCAATCAAGGGTAGTTTAGGGTTAGGGTTAGGGTTAGGGTTAGTGTTAGGTTTAGGGTACGGCTTAGGGTATGGGATAGGGTACGGGTGACGGTACGGCGTAGTGTAGGGGTTAGGGTTAGGGTTAGGGTTAGGGTACGGCTTAGGGTACGGGTTAGGGTCCGGGTGAGGTTATGGCGTAGGGTATAGTTTAGGGTTAGGGTTAGGGTTAGGGTACGGCTTAGGGTACGGGTTAGGGTACGGTTGAGGATACTGTGTAGGGTATTGGTTATGGTTAGGGTACGGCTTAGAATACGGGTTAGGGTACGGTTTAGGTTACGGCGTAGGGTATGGGTTAGGGTTAGGGTTCGGGTTAGGGTTAGGGTTAGGGTACGGCTTAGGGTACGGGTTAGGGTATGGGTGAGGGTTCGGCGTAGTGTATAGGTTAGGGTTAGGGTTAGGGTTAGGGTACGGCTTAGGTTATGGGATAGGGTACGGGTGAGGGTACGGCGTAGGGTAGGGGTTAGGGTTAGGTTTAGGGTTAGTGTTAGGTTTAGGGTACCGCTTAGGGTATGGGATAGGGTACGGCGTAGGGTAGTGGTTAGGGTTAGGGTTAGGGTTAGGGTACGGCTTAGGATACGGGTTAGGGTACGGGTGAGGGTGCGGCGTAGCGTATGGGTTAGGGTTAGGGTTAGGGTTAGGGTACGGCTTAGGTTATGGGATAGTGTACAGGTGAGGGTATGGCATAGGGTATGGGTTAGGGTTAGGGTTAGGGTTAGGGTTAGGGTACGGCTTAGGGTACGGGTGAGGGTATGGGTGAGGATACTGCGTAGGGTATTGGTTAGGGTTACGGTACGTCTTAGGATACGGGTTAGGGTACGGGTGAGTGTACGGCGTAGGTTATGGGTTAGGGTTAGGGTTAGTGTTACTGTTAGGGTTAGGGTACGGCTTAGCGTATGGGATAGGGTACGGGTGAGGGTACGGCATAGGGTAGGGGTTAGGGTTAGGGTTAGGGTATGGCTTAGGGTACGGGTGAGGGTACGGGTGAGGGTACTGCGTAGGGTATTGGTTAGGGTTAGGGTACGGCTTAGGATACGTGTTAGGGTACGGGTTAGGGTACGGCGTAGAGTGTGGGTTAGGGTTAGGGTTAGTGTTAGGGTTAGGGTTACGGTACGTCTTAGGGTACGTGTTAGGGTACGGGTGAGGGTACGGCGTAGGTTATGGGTTAGGGTTAGGGTTAGTGTTAGGGTTATGGTACGGCTTAGGTTATGGGATAGGGTACAGGTGAGGGTATGGCATAGGGTAGGGGTTAGGGTTAGGGTTAGGGTTAGGGTTAGGGTTAGGGTACGGCTTAGGGTACGGGTGAGGGTATGGGTGAGGATACTGCGTAGGGTATTGGTTAGGGTTAGGGTACGTCTTAGGATACGGGTTAGGGTACGTGTTAGGGTATGGCGTACGGTATGTGTTAGGGTTAGGGTTAGGGTTAGGGTTAGGGTTAGGGTTAGGGTTAGGGTACGGCTTAGGGTACGGGTTAGGGTACGGGTGAGGTTACGGCGTAGGGTATAGTTTAGGGTTAGGGTTAGGGTTAGGGTACGGCTTAGGATACGGGTTAGGGTACGGGTGAGGGTATGGCGTAGCGTATGGTTTAGGGTTAGGGTTAGGGTTAGGGTACGGCTTAGGGTACGGGTTAGGGTACGGGTGAGGGTATGGTGTAGTGTATAGGTTAGGGTTAGGGTTAGGGTTAGGGTATGGCTTAGGGTACGTGTGAGGGTACGGGTGAGGGTACTGTGTAGGGTATTGGTTATGGTTAGGGTACGGCTTAGAATACGGGTTAGGGTACGGGTTAGGGTACGGCGTAGGGTATAGTTTAGGGTTAGGGTTAGGGTTAGCGTACGGCTTAGGATACGGGTTAGGGTACGGGTGAGGGTACGGCGTAGTGTATAGGTTAGGGTTAGGGTTAGGGTTAGGGTACGGCTTAGGGTAAGGGTTAGGGTACGGGTGAGGGTATGGCGTAGTGTATAGGTTAGGGTTAGGGTTAGGGTTAGGGTACGGCTTAGGGTATGGGATAGGGTACGGGTGAGGGTACGGCGTAGGGTAGGGGTTAGGTTTAGGGTTAGGGTTAGTGTTAGGGTTAGGGTACGGCTTAGGGCATGGGATAGGTTACGGGTGAGGGTACGGCGTAGGGTAGGGGTTAGGGTTAGGTTTAGGGTTAGTGTTAGGTTTAGGGTACCGCTTAGGGTATGGGATAGGGTACGGCGTAGGGTAGCGGTTAGGGTTAGGGTTAGGGTACGGCTTAGGATACGGTTTAGGGTACGGGTGAGGGTACGGCGTAGGTTATGGGTTAGGGTTAGGGTTAGGGTTAGGGTTAGGGTTAGGGTTAGTTTTAGGGTTAGGGATTGGTTTAGGGTACGGGTTAGGATTAGCATACTTGTTCGGGTTAGGGTTTTGGTTAGGGTTAGGGTACGCGTTAGGGTTAGGGTATGGGTTAGGTTTAGGGTACACGTTAGGATTAGGGTATTTATTAAACCTATCCCGCTCTCTAGATACCACTTAGCACGTAAAGGAATATTATTTGGAGTTCAGCCATGGAGAAAATTTTAGTCACTAGGATAAGATAAAGAATAAACACATTATAAAAAAATCACATAAGGTTTTCTTTTTAACCTGTTCCTTAAAACACTAGTGTTTAGGAAATCTAATGGAGGCAAAAGCAGTAAAGGGTAGTTTAGGGTTAGGGTTAGGGTTAGGGTTAGGGTAAGGCTTTGGGTACGGGTTAGGGTACGGGTGAGGGTACAGCGTAGGGTAGGGGTTAGGGTTAGGTTTAGGGTTAGGGTACGGCTTAGGATACGGGTTAGGGTATGGTTGAGGGTACGGCGTAGCGTATGGGTTAGGGTTAGGGTTAGGGTTAGGGTTAGTTTTAGGGTTAGGGATTGGTTTAGGGTACGGGTTAGGATTAGCGTACGTGTTAGGGTTAGGGTTTGGGTTAGGGTTAGGGTACGTGTTAGGGTTAGGGTATGGGTTAGGGTTAGGGTACACGTTATGATTAGGGTATTTATTAAACCTATCCCACTCTCTGGATACCACTTAGCACGTAAAGGAATATTATTTGGGGTCCAGCCATGGAGAAGATTTTAGTCACTAGGATAAGATAAAGAATAAACACATTATAAAAAAATCACATTAGGATTTTCTTTTTAACCTGTTCTTTAAAACACTAGTGTTTAGGAAATCTAAAGGAGGCAAAAGCAGTAAAGGGTAGTTTAGGGTTAGGGTTAGGGTTAGGGTTAGGGTAGGGCTTAGGATACGGGTGAGGGTACTGGTGAGGGTACTGCGTAGGTTATTGGTTAGGGTTAGGGTACGGCTTAGGATACGGGTTAGGATATGGGTTAGGTTACGGCGTTGGGTATGGGTGAGGGTTAGGGTTAGGGTTAGGGTAAGGCTTTGGGTACGGGTTAGGGTACGGGTGAGGGTACGGCGTAGGGTAGAGGTTAGGGTTAGGTTTAGGGTTAGGGTACGGCTTAGGATACGGGTTAGGGTATGGGTGAGGGTACGGCGTAGCGTATGGGTTAGGGTTAGGGTTAGGGTTAGGGTTAGTTTTAGGGTTAGGGATTGGTTTAGGGTACGGGTTAGGATTAGTGTAAGTGTTAGGGTTAGGGTTTGGGTTAGGGTTAGGGTACGCAATAGGGTTAGGGTGTGGGTTAGGGTTAGGGTACACGTTAGGATTAGGGTATTTATTAAACCTATCCCACTCTCTAGATACCATTTAGCACGTAAAGGAATATTATTTAGGGTCCAGCCATGGAGAAGATTTTCGTTACTAGGATAAGATAAAGAATAAACACATTATAAAAAAATCACATTAGGATTTCTTTTTAACCTGTTCCTTAAAACACTAGTGCTTAGGAAATCTAATGGAGGCAAAAGCAGTCAAGGGTAGTTTAGGGTTAGGGTTAGGGTTAGGGTTAGTGTTAGGGTTAGGGTACGGCTTAGGGTATGGGATAGGGTACGGGTGAGGGTACGGCGTAGGGTAGGGGTTAGGGTTAGGGTTAGTGTTAGGGTTAGGGTTAGGGTATGGCTTAGGGTACGGGTGAGGGTACTGTGTAGGTCATTGGTTAGGGTTAGGTTAAGGCTTAGGATACAGGTTATTGTATGGGTTAGGGTACGGTGCAGGGTATGGGTAAGGGTTAGGGTTAGGGTTAGGGTTAGAGTTAGGGTACGGCTTAGGGTACGGGTTAGGGTACGGGTGAGGGTACGGCGTAGTGTATAGGTTAGGGTTAGGGTTAGGGTACGGCTTAGGGTACGGGTTAGGTTACGGGTGAGGGTACGGCGTAGGGTATGGGTTAGGGTTAGGGTTAGGGTTAGTGTTAGTGTTAGGGTTAGGGTACGGCTTAGCGTATGGGATAGGGTACGGGTGAGGGTACGGCGTAGGGTAGGGGTTAGGATTAGAGTTAGGGTTAGGGTTGGGGTTAGGGTACGGCTTAGGGTACGGGTGAGGGTACGGGTGAGGGTACTGCGTAGTGTATGGGTTAGGGTTAGTGTTAGGGTACGTCTTAGGGTACGGGTTAGGGTACGGGTGAGGGTACGGTGTAGGGTAAGGGTTAGGGTTAGGGTTAGGGTTAGGGTTAGTTTTAGGGTTAGGGTTTGGTTTAGGGTACGGGTTAGGATTAGCGTACGTGTTAGGGTTAGCTTTTGGGTTAGGGTTAGGGTACGCGTTAGGGTTAGGGTATGGGTTAGGGTTAGGGTACACGTTAGGATTAGGGTATTTATTAAACCTATCCCACTCTCTAGATACCACTTAGCACGTAACGAATATTATTAGGGATACAGCCATGGAGAAGATTTTAGTCACTAGGATAAGATAAAGAATAAACACATTATAAAAAAATCACATTAGTATTTTCTTTTTAACCTGTTCCTTAAAACACTAGTGCTTAGGAAATCTTATAGAGGCAAAAGCAATCAAGGGTAGTTTAGGGTTAGGGTTAGGGTTAGGGTTAGTGTTAGGTTTAGGGTACGGCTTAGGGTATGGGATAGGGTACGGGTGAGGGTACGGCGTAGGGTAGGGGTTAGGGTTAGGGTTAGGGTTAGGGTACGGCTTAGGGTACGGGTGAGGGTACTGTTTAGGGTATTCGTTATGGTTAGGGTACGGCTTAGAATACGGGTTAGGGTACGGTTTAGGGTACGGCGTAGGGTATGTGTTAGGGTTAGGGTTAGGGTTAGGGTTAGGGTTAGGGTACGGCTTAGGGTACGGGTTAGGGTACGGGTGAGGGTACGGCGTAGGTTATGGGTTAGGGTTAGGGTTAGGGTTAGGGTTAGTTTTAGGGTTAGGGATTGGTTTAGGGTAAGGTTTAGGATTAGCATACTTGTTCGGGTTAGGGTTTTGGTTAGGGTTAGGGTACGCGTTAGGGTTAGGGTATGGGTTAGGTTTAGGGTACACGTTAGGATTAGGGTATTTATTAAACCTATCCCACTCTCTAGATACCACTTAGCACGTAAAGGAATATTATTTAGGGTCCAGCCATGGAGAAGATTTTCGTCACTAGGATAAGATAAAGAATAAACACATTATAAAAAAATCACATAAGGTTTTCTTTTTAACCTGTTCCTTAAAACACTCGTGCTTAGGAATTCTAATGGAGGCAAAAGCAGTCAAGGGTAGTTTAGGGTTAGGGTTAGGGTTAGGGTTAGTGTTAGGGTTAGGGTACGGCTTAGGGTATGGGATAGGGTATGGGTGAGGGTACGGCATAGGGTAGGGTTTAGGATTAGGGTTAGTGTTAGGGTTAGGGTTAGAGTATGGCTTAGGGTACGGGTGAGGGTACTGTGTAGGTCATTGGTTAGGGTTAGGTTAAGGCTTAGGATACAGGTTATTGTATGGGTTAGGGTACGGCGCAGGGTATGGGTAAGGGTTAGGGTTAGGGTTAGGGTTAGAGTTAGGGTACGGCTTAGGGTACGGGTTAGGGTACGGGTGAGGGTACGGCATAGTGTATAGGTTAGGGTTAGGGTTAGGGTACGGCTTAGGGTACGGGTTAGGTTATGGGTGAGTGTACGGCATAGGGTATGGTTTAGGGTTAGGGTTAGGGTTAGGGTTAGTGTTAGTGTTAGGGTTAGGGTACGGCTTAGCGTATGGGATAGGGTACGGGTGAGGGTACGGCGTAGGGTAGGGGTTAGGGTTAGAGTTAGGGTTAGGGTTGGGGTTAGGGTACGGCTTAGGGTACGGGTGAGGGTACGGGTGAGGGTACTGCGTAGGGTATTGGTTAGGTTTAGGATACGGCTTAGGATACGGGTTAGGGTACGGGTTAAGGTATGGCGTAGGGTATGGGTTAGGGTTAGGGTTAGGGTTAGTGTTAGGGTTAGGGTTAGGGTTAGGGTACGGCTTAGGATACGGGTTAGGGTACGGGTGAAGGTACGGCGTAGCGTATGGTTTACGGTTAGGGTTAGGGTTAGGGTTAGGGTACGGCTTAGGTTATGGAATAGGGTACAGGTGAGGGTATGGCATAGGGTATGGGTTAGGGTTAGGGTTAGGGTGAGGGTTAGGGTACGGCTTAGGGTACGGGTGAGGGTATGGGTAAGGATACTGCGTAGGGTATTGGTTAGGGTTACGGTACGTCTTAGGATACGGGTTAGGGTACGGGTGAGGGTATGGCGTAGGTTATGGGTTAGGGTTAGGGTTAGTGTTACTGTTAGGGTTAGGGTACGGCTTAGCGTATGGGATAGGGTACGGGTGAGGGTACGGCGTAGGGTAGGGGTTAGGGTTAGGGTTAGGGTTAGGGTTAGGGTATGGCTTAGGGTTAGGGTGAGGGTACGGGGGAGGGTACTGCGTAGGGTATTGGTTAGGGTTAGGGTACAGCTTAGGATACGTGTTAGGGTACGGGTTAGGTTACGGCGTAGAGTGTGGGTTAGGGTTAGGGTTAGTGTTAGGGTTAGGGTTACGGTACGTCTTAGGGTACGTGTTAGGGTACGGGTGAGGGTACGGCGTAGGTTATGGGTTAGGGTTAGGGTTAGGGTTAGGGTTAGGGTACGGCTTAGGATACGGGTTAGGGTACGGGTGAGGGTACGGCGTAGCGTATGGTTTAGGGTTAGGGTTAGGGTTAGGGTACGGCTTAGGGTACGGGTTAGGGTACGGGTGAGGGTATGGTGTAGTGTATAGGTTAGGGTTAGGGTTAGGGTTAGGGTATGGCTTAGGGTACGGGTGAGGGTACGGGTGAGGGTACTGTGTAGGGTATTGGTTATGGTTAGGGTACGGCTTAGAATACGGGTTAGGGTACGGGTTAGGGTACGGCGTAGGGTATAGTTTAGGGTTAGGGTTAGGGTTAGGGTACGGCTTAGGATACGGGTTAGCGTACGGGTGAGGGTACGGCGTAGTGTATAGGTTAGGGTTAGGGTTAGGGTTAGGGTACGGCTTAGGGTAAGGGATAGGGTACGGGTGAGGGTACGGCGTAGGGTAGGGGTTAGGTTTAGGGTTAGGGTTAGTGTTAGGGTTAGGGTACGGCTTAGGGTATGGGATAGGTTAAGGGTGAGGGTACGGCGTAGGGTAGGGGTTAGGGTTAGGTTTAGGGTTAGTGTTAGGTTTAGGGTACCGCTTAGGGTATGGGATAGGGTACGGCGTAGGGTAGCGGTTAGGGTTAGGTTTAGGGTTAGGGTTAGGGTACGGCTTAGGATACGGTTTAGGGTACGGGTGAGAGTACGGCGTAGGTTATGGGTTAGGGTTAGGGTTAGGGTTAGGGTTAGGGTTAGTTTTAGGGTTAGGGATTGGTTTAGGTTACGGGTTAGGATTAGCATACTTGTTCGGGTTAGGGTTTTGGTTAGGGTTAGGGTACGCGTTAGGGTTAGGGTATGGGTTAGGTTTAGGGTACACGTTAGGCTTAGGGTATTTATTAAACCTATCCCACTCTCTAGATACCACTTAGCACGTAAAGGAATATTATTTGGGGTTCAGCCATGGAGAAAATTTTAGTCACTAGGATAAGATAAAGAATAAACACATTATAAAAAAATCACATAAGGTTTTCTTTTTAACCTGTTCCTTAAAACACTAGTGTTTAGGAAATCTAATGGAGGCAAAAGCAGTAAAGGGTAGTTTAGGGTTAGGGTTAGGGTTAGGGTTAGGGTAGGGCTTAGGATACGGGTGAGGTTACTGGTGAGGGTACTGCGTAGGTTATTGGTTAGGGTTAGGGTACGGCTTAGGATACGGGTTAGGATATGGGTTAGGTTACGGCGTTGGGTATGGGTGAGGGTTAGGGTTAGGGTTAGGGTAAGGCTTTGGGTACGGGTTAGGGTACGGGTGAGGGTACGGCGTAGGGTAGGGGTTAGGGTTAGGTTTAGGGTTAGGGTACGGCTTAGGATACGGGTTAGGGTATGGGTGAGGGTACGGCGTAGCGTATGGGCTAGGGTTAGGGTTAGGGTTAGGGTTAGTTTTAGGGTTAGGGATTGGTTTAGGGTACGGGTTAGGATTAGCGTACGTGTTAGGGTTAGGGTTTGGGTTAGGGTTAGGGTACGCGTTAGGGTTAGGGTATGGGTTAGGGTTAGGGTACGCGTTAGGATTAGGGTATTTATTAAACCTATCCCACTCTCTAGATACCACTTAGCACGTAAAGGAATATTATTTAGGGTCCAGCCATGGAGAAGATTTTAGTCACTAGGATAAGATAAAGAATAAACACATTATAAAAAAATCACATTAGGATTTTCTTTTTAACCTGTTCCTTAAAACACTAGTGCTTAGGAAATCTAATGGAGGCAAAAGCAGTCAAGGGTAGTTTAGGGTTAGGGTTAGGGTTAGGGTTAGTGTTAGGGTTAGGGTACGGCTTAGGGTATGGGATAGGGTATGGGTGAGGGTACGGCATAGGGTAGGGTTTAGGGTTAGGGTTAGTGTTAGGGTTAGGGTTAGGGTATGGCTTAGGGTACGGGTGAGGGTACTGTGTAGGTCATTGGTTAGGGTTAGGTTAAGGCTTAGGATACAGGTTATTGTATGGGTTAGGGTACGGCGCAGGGTATAGGTAAGGGTTAGGGTTAGGGTTAGGGTTAGAGTTAGGGTACGGCTTAGGGTACGGGTTAGGGTACGGGTGAGGGTACGGCGTAGTGTATACGTTAGGGTTAGGGTTAGGGTACGGCTTAGGGTACGGGTTAGGTTACGGGTGAGGGTACGGCGTAGGGTATGGGTTAGGGTTAGGGTTAGGGTTAGTGTTAGTGTTAGGGTTAGGGTACGGCTTAGCGTATGGGATAGGGTACGGGTGAGGGTACGGGTGAGGGTACGGGTGAGGGTACTGCGTAGGGTATTGGTTAGGGTTAGGATATGGCTTAGGATACGGGTTAGGGTACGGGTTAGGGTATGGCGTAGGGTATGGGTTAGGGTTAGGGTTAGGGTACGTCTTAGAGTACGGGTTAGGGTACGGGTGAGGGTACGGCGTAGGGTAAGGGTTAAGGTTAGGGTTAGGGTTAGGGTTAGTTTTAGGGTTAGCGATTGGTTTAGGGTACGGGTTAGGGTTAGGGTTAGGGTTAGGGTTAGGGTTAGGGTTAGGGTTAGGGTATGGGGTAGGGTTAGGGTACACGTTAGGATTAGGGTATTTATTAATCCTATCCCACTCTCTAGATACCACTTAGCACGTAAAGGAATATTATTAGGGATCCAGCCATGGAGAAGATTTTAGTCACTAGGATAAGATAAAGAATAAACACATTATAAAAAAATCACATTAGGATTTTCTTTTTAACCTGTTCCTTAAAACACTAGTGCTTAGGAAATCTAATAGAGGCAAAAGCAATCAAGGGTAGTTTAGGGTTAGGGTTAGGGTTAGGGTTAGTGTTAGGGTTAGGGTATGGCTTAGGGTACGGGTGAGGGTACGGGTGAGGGTACTGGGTAGGGTATTGGTTAGGGTTAGGGTACGGCTTAGGATACGTGTTAGGGTACGGGTTAGGGTACGGCGTAGAGTGTGGGTTAGGGTTAGGGTTAGTGTTAGGGTTAGAGTTACCGTACGTCTTAGGGTACGTGTTAGGGTACGGGTGAGGGTACGGCGTAGGTTATGGGTTAGGGTTAGGGTTAGGGTACGTCTTAGGATACGGGTTAGGGTATGGGTGAGGGTACGGCGTAGGTTATGGGTTACGGTTATGGTTAGTGTTAGGGTTATGGTACGGCTTAGGTTATGGGATAGGGTACAGGTGAGGGTATGGCATAGGGTAGGGGTTAGGGTTAGGTTTAGGGTTAGGGTTAGGGTTAGGGTACGCCTTAGGGTACGGGTGGGGGTATGGGTGAGGATACTGCGTAGGGTATTGGTTAGGGTTAGGGTACGGCTTAGGATACGGGTTAGGGTACGTGTTAGGGTATGGCGTACGCTATGGGTTAGGGTTAGGGTTAGGGTTAGGGTTAGGGTTAGGGTACGGCTTAGGGTACGGGTTAGGGTACGGGTGAGGTTACGGCGTAGGGTATAGTTTAGGGTTAGGGTTAGGGTTAGGGTACGGCTTAGGGTACGGGTTAGGGTACGGGTGAGGGTATGGCGTAGTGTATAGGTTAGGGTTAGGGTTAGGGTATGGCTTAGGGTACGGGTGAGGGTACGGGTGAGGGTACTGTGTAGGGTGTTGGTTATGGTTAGGGTACGGCTTAGGGTAAGGGTTAGGGTACGGGTGAGGGTATGGCGTAGTGTATAGGTTAGGGTTAGGGTTAGGGTTAGGGTACGGCTTAGGGTATGGGATAGGGTACGGGTGAGGGTACGGCGTAGGGTAGGGGTTAGGTTTAGGGTTAGGGTTAGTGTTAGGGTTAGGGTACGGCTTAGGGTATGGGATAGGTTACGGGTGAGTTTACGGCGTAGGGTAGGGGTTAGGGTTAGGTTTAGGGTTAGTGTTAGGTTTAGGGTACCGCTTAGGGTATGGGATAGGGTACGGCGTAGGGTAGCGGTTAGGGTTAGGGTTAGGGTTAGGGTACGGCTTAGGATACGGTTTAGGGTACGGGTGAGGGTACGGCGTAGGTTATGGGTTAGGGTTAGGGTTAGGGTTAGGGTTAGGGTTAGGGTTAGTTTTAGGGTTAGGGATTGGTTTAGGGTACGGGTTAGGATTAGCATACTTGTTCGGGTTAGGGTTTTGGTTAGGGTTAGGGTACGCGTTAGGGTTAGGGTATGGGTTAGGTTTAGGGTACACGTTAGGCTTAGGGTATTTATTAAACCTATCCCACTCTCTAGATAACACTTAGCACGTAAAGGAATATTATTTGGGGTTCAGCCATGGAGAAAATTTTAGTCACTAGGATAAGATAAAGAATAAACACATTATAAAAAAATCACATAAGGTTTTCTTTTTAACCTGTTCCTTAAAACACTAGTGTTTAGGAAATCTAATGGAGGCAAAAGCAGTAAAGGGTAGTTTAGGGTTAGGGTTAGGGTTAGGGTTAGGGTAGGGCTTAGGATACGGGTGAGGTTACTGGTGAGGGTACTGCGTAGGTTATTGGTTAGGGTTAGGGTACGGCTTAGGATACGGGTTAGGATATGGGTTAGGTTACGGCGTTGGGTATGGGTGAGGGTTAGGGTTAGGGTTAGGGTAAGGCTTTGGGTACGGGTTAGGGTACGGGTGAGGGTACGGCGTAGGGTAGGGGTTAGGGTTAGGTTTAGGGTTAGGGTACGGCTTAGGATACGGGTTAGGGTATGGGTGAGGGTACGGCGTAGCGTATGGGTTAGGGTTAGGGTTAGGGTTAGGGTTAGTTTTAGGGTTAGGGATTGGTTTAGGGTACGGGTTAGGATTAGCGTACGTGTTAGGGTTAGGGTTTGGGTTAGGGTTAGGGTACGCGTTAGGGTTAGGGTATGGGTTAGGGTTAGGGTACGCGTTAGGATTAGGGTATTTATTAAACCTATCCCACTCTCTAGATACCACTTAGCACGTAAAGGAATATTATTTAGGGTCCAGCCATGGAGAAGATTTTAGTCACTAGGATAAGATAAAGAATAAACACATTATAAAAAAATAACATTAGGATTTTCTTTTTAACCTGTTCCTTAAAACACTAGTGCTTAGGAAATCTAATGGAGGCAAAAGCAGTCAAGGGTAGTTTAGGGTTAGGGTTAGGGTTAGGGTTAGTGTTAGGGTTAGGGTACGGCTTAGGGTATGGGATAGGGTATGGGTGAGGGTACGGCATAGGGTAGGGTTTAGGGTTAGGGTTAGTGTTAGGGTTAGGGTTAGGGTATGGCTTAGGGTTCGGGTGAGGGTACTGTGTAGGTCATTGGTTAGGGTTAGGTTAAGGCTTAGGATACAGGTTATTGTATGGGTTAGGGTACGGCGCAGGGTATAGGTAAGGGTTAGGGTTAGGGTTAGGGTTAGAGTTAGGGTACGGCTTAGGGTACGGGTTAGGGTACGGTTGAGGGTACGGCGTAGTGTATACGTTAGGGTTAGGGTTAGGGTACGGCTTAGGGTACGGGTTAGGTTACGGGTGAGGGTACGGCGTAGGGTATGGGTTAGGGTTAGGGTTAGGGTTAGTGTTAGTGTTAGGCTTAGGGTACGGCTTAGCGTATGGGATAGGGTACGGGTGAGGGTACGGCGTAGGGTATTGGTTAGGGTTAGGATATGGCTTAGGATACGGGTTAGGGTACGGGTTAGGGTATGGCGTAGGGTATGGGTTAGGGTTAGGGTTAGGGTACGTCTTAGAGTACGGGTTAGGGTACGGGTGAGGGTACGGCGTAGGGTAAGGGTTAAGGTTAGGGTTAGGGTTAGGGTTAGTTTTAGGGTTAGCGATTGGTTTAGGGTACGGGTTAGGGTTAGGGTTAGGGTTAGGGTTAGGGTTAGGGTTAGGGTTAGGGTTAGGGTTAGGGTATGGGGTAGGGTTAGGGTACACGTTAGGATTAGGGTATTTATTAATCCTATCCCACTCTCTAGATACCACTTAGCACGTAAAGGAATATTATTAGGGATCCAGCCATGGAGAGTATTTTAGTCACTAGGATAAGATAAAGAATAAACACATTATAAAAAAATCACATTAGGATTTTCTTTTTAACCTGTTCCTTAAAACACTAGTGCTTAGGAAATCTAATAGAGGCAAAAGCAATCAAGGGTAGTTTAGGGTTAGGGTTAGGGTTAGGGTTAGTGTTAGGGTTAGGGTATGGCTTAGGGTACGGGTGAGGGTACGGGTGAGGGTACTGGGTAGGGTATTGGTTAGGGTTAGGGTACGGCTTAGGATACGTGTTAGGGTACGGGTTAGGGTACGGCGTAGAGTGTGGGTTAGGGTTAGGGTTAGTGTTAGGGTTAGGGTTACCGTACGTCTTAGGGTACGTGTTAGGGTACGGGTGAGGGTACGGCGTAGGTTATGGGTTAGGGTTAGGGTTAGGGTACGTCTTAGGATACGGGTTAGGGTATGGGTGAGGGTACGGCGTAGGTTATGGGTTAGGGTTATGGTTAGTGTTAGGGTTATGGTACGGCTTAGGTTATGGGATAGGGTACAGGTGAGGGTATGGCATAGGGTAGGGGTTAGGGTTAGGTTTAGGGTTAGGGTTAGGGTTAGGGTACGCCTTAGGGTACGGGTGAGGGTATGGGTGAGGATACTGCGTAGGGTATTGGTTAGGGTTAGGGTACGGCTTAGGATACAGGTTAGGGTACGTGTTAGGGTATGGCGTACGCTATGGGTTAGGGTTAGGGTTAGGGTTAGGGTTAGGGTTAGGGTACGGCTTAGGGTACGGGTTAGGGTACGGGTGAGGTTACGGCGTAGGGTATAGTTTAGGGTTAGGGTTAGGGTTAGGGTACGGCTTAGGGTACGGGTTAGGGTACGGGTGAGGGTATGGCGTAGTGTATAGGTTAGGGTTAGGGTTAGGGTATGGCTTAGGGTACGGGTGAGGGTACGGGTGAGGGTACTGTGTAGGGTGTTGGTTATGGTTAGGGTACGGCTTAGGGTAAGGGTTAGGGTACGGGTGAGGGTATGGCGTAGTGTATAGGTTAGGGTTAGGGTTAGGGTTAGGGTACGGCTTAGGGTATGGGATAGGGTACGGGTGAGGGTACGGCGTAGGGTAGGGGTTAGGTTTAGGGTTAGGGTTAGTGTTAGGGTTAGGGTACGGCTTAGGGTATGGGATAGGTTACGGGTGAGTTTACGGCGTAGGGTAGGGGTTAGGGTTAGGTTTAGGGTTAGTGTTAGGTTTAGGGTACCGCTTAGGGTATGGGATAGGGTACGGCGTAGGGTAGCGGTTAGGGTTAGGGTTAGGGTTAGGGTTAGGGTACGGCTTAGGATACGGTTTAGGGTACGGGTGAGGGTACGGCGTAGGTTATGGGTTAGGGTTAGGGTTAGGGTTAGGGTTAGGGTTAGGGTTAGTTTTAGGGTTAGGGATTGGTTTAGGGTACGGGTTAGGATTAGCATACTTGTTCGGGTTAGGGTTTTGGTTAGGGTTAGGGTACGCGTTAGGGTTAGGGTATGGGTTAGGTTTAGGGTACACGTTAGGATTAGGGTATTTATTAAACCTATCCCACTCTCTAGATACCACTTAGCACGTAAAGGAATATTATTTGGAATTCAGCCATGGAGAAAATTTTAGTCACTAGGATAAGATAAGGAATAAACATATTATAAAAAAATCACATAAGGTTTTCTTTTTAACCTGTTCCTTAAAACACTAGTGTTTAGGAAATCTAATGGAGGCAAAAGCAGTAAAGGGTAGTTTAGGGTTAGGGTTAGGGTTAGGGTTAGGGTAGGGCTTAGGATACGGGTGAGGTTACTGGTGAGGGTACTGCGTAGGTTATTGGTTAGGGTTAGGGTACGGCTTAGGATACGGGTTAGGATATGGGTTAGGTTACGGCGTTGGGTATGGGTGAGGGTTAGGGTTAGGGTTAGGGTAAGGCTTTTGGTACGGGTTAGGGTACGGGTGAGGGTACGGCGTAGGGTAGGGGTTAGGGTTAGGTTTAGGGTTAGGGTACGGCTTAGGATACGGGTTAGGGTATGGGTGAGGGTACGGCGTAGCGTATGGGTTAGGGTTAGGGTTAGGGTTAGGGTTAGTTTTAGGGTTAGGGATTGGTTTAGGGTACGGGTTAGGATTAGCGTACGTGTTAGGGTTAGGGTTTAGGTTAGGGTTAGGGTACGCGTTAGGGTTAGGGTATGGGTTAGGGTTAGGGTACGCGTTAGGATTAGGGTATTTATTAAACCTATCCCACTCTCTAGATACCACTTAGCACGTAAAGGAATATTATTTAGGGTCCAGCCATGGAGAAGATTTTAGTCACTAGGATAAGATAAAGAATAAACACATTATAAAAAAATCACATTAGGATTTTCTTTTTAACCTGTTCCTTAAAACACTAGTGCTTAGGAAATCTAATGGAGGCAAAAGCAGTCAAGGGTAGTTTAGGGTTAGGGTTAGGGTTAGGGTTAGTGTTAGGGTTAGGGTACGGCTTAGGGTATGGGATAGGGTATGGGTGAGGGTACTGCATAGGGTAGGGTTTAGGGTTAGGGTTAGTGTTAGGGTTAGGGTTAGGGTATGGCTTAGGGTACGGGTGAGGGTACTGTGTAGGTCATTGGTTAGGGTTAGGTTAAGGCTTAGGATACAGGTTATTGTATGGGTTAGGGTACGGCGCAGGGTATGGGTAAGGGTTAGGGTTAGGGTTAGGGTTAGAGTTAGGGTACGGCTTAGGGTACGGGTTAGGGTACGGGTGAGGGTACGGCGTAGTGTATAGGTTAGGGTTAGGGTTAGGGTACGGCTTAGGGTACGGGTTAGGTTACGGGTGAGGGTACGGCGTAGGGTATGGGTTAGGGTTAGGGTTAGGGTTAGTGTTAGTGTTAGGGTTAGGGTACGGCTTAGCGTATGGGATAGGGTACGGGTTAGGGTACGGCGTAGGGTAGGGGTTAGGGTTAGAGTCAGGGTTAGGGTTGGGGTTAGGGTACGGCTTAGGGTACGGGTGAGGGTACTGCGTAGGGTATTGGTTAGGGTTAGGATATGGCTTAGGATACGGGTTAGGGTACGGGTTAGGGTATGGCGTAGGGTATGGGTTAGGGTTAGGGTTAGGGTACGTCTTAGAGTACGGGTTAGGGTACGGGTGAGGGTACGGCGTAGGGTAAGGGTTAAGGTTAGGGTTAGGGTTAGGGTTAGTTTTAGGGTTAGCGATTGGTTTAGGGTACGGGTTAGGATTAGCGTACGTGTTAGGGTTAGGTTTTGGGTTAGGGTTAGGGTACGCGTTAGGGTTAGGGTATGGGGTAGGGTTAGGGTACACGTTAGGATTAGGGTATTTATTAATCCTATCCCACTCTCTAGATACCACTTAGCACGTAAAGGAATATTATTAGGGATCCAGCCATGGAGAAGATTTTAGTCACTAGGATAAGATAAAGAATAAACACATTATAAAAAAATCACATTAGGATTTTCTTTTTAACCTGTTCCTTAAAACACTAGTGCTTAGGAAATCTAATAGAGGCAAAAGCAATCAAGGGTAGTTTAGGGTTAGGGTTAGGGTTAGGGTTAGTGTTAGGGTTAGGGTATGGCTTAGGGTACGGGTGAGGGTACGGGTGAGGGTACTGGGTAGGGTATTGGTTAGGGTTAGGGTACGGCTTAGGATACGTGTTAGGGTACGGGTTAGGGTACGGCGTAGAGTGTGGGTTAGGGTTAGGGTTAGTGTTAGGGTTAGGGTTACCGTACGTCTTAGGGTACGTGTTAGGGTACGGGTGAGGGTACGGCGTAGGTTATGGGTTAGGGTTAGGGTTAGGGTACGTCTTAGGATACGGGTTAGGGTATGGGTGAGGGTACGGCGTAGGTTATGGGTTAGGGTTATGGTTAGTGTTAGGGTTATGGTACGGCTTAGGTTATGGGATAGGGTACAGGTGAGGGTATGGCATAGGGTAGGGGTTAGGGTTAGGTTTAGGGTTAGGGTACGCCTTAGGGTACGGGTGAGGGTATGGGTGAGGATACTGCGTAGGGTATTGGTTAGGGTTAGGGTACGGCTTAGGATACGGGTTAGGGTACGTGTTAGGGTATGTCGTACGCTATGGGTTAGGGTTAGTGTTAGGGTTAGGGTTAGGGTTAGGGTACGGCTTAGGGTACGGGTTAGGGTACGGGTGAGGTTACGGCGTAGGGTATAGTTTAGGGTTAGGGTTAGGGTTAGGGTACGGCTTAGGGTACGGGTTAGGGTACGGGTGAGGGTATGGCGTAGTGTATAGGTTAGTGTTAGGGTTAGGGTATGGCTTAGGGTACGGGTGAGGGTACGGGTGAGGGTACTGTGTAGGGTGTTGGTTATGGTTAGGGTACGGCTTAGAATACGGGTTAGGGTACGGTTTAGGGTACGGCGTAGGGTATGGGTTAGGGTTAGGGTTAGGGTTAGGGTTAGGGTTAGGGTACGGCTTAGGGTACGGGTTAGGGTACGGGTGAGGGTACGGCGTAGTGTATAGGTTAGGGTTAGGGTTAGGGTTAGGGTACGGCTTAGGGTACGGGTTAGGGTACGGGTGAGGGTACGGCGTAGTGTATGGGTTAGGGTTAGGGTTAGGGTTAGGGTTAGTTTTAGGGTTAGGGATTGGTTTAGGGTACGGGTTAGGATTAGCGTACGTGTTAGGGTTAGGGTTTGGGTTAGGGTTAGGGTACGTGTTAGGGTTAGGGTATGGGTTAGGGTTAGGGTACACGTTATGATTAGGGTATTTATTAAACCTATCCCACTCTCTAGATACCACTTAGCACGTAAAGGAATATTATTTGGGGTCGAGCCATGGAGAAGATTTTAGTCACTAGGATCAGATAAAGAATAAACACATTATAAAAAAATCACATTAGGATTTTCTTTTTAACCTGTTCTTTAAAACACTAGTGTTTAGGAAATCTAAAGGAGGCAAAAGCAGTAAAGGGTAGTTTAGGGTTAGGGTTAGGGTTAGGGTTAGGGTAGGGCTTAGGATACGGGTGAGGGTACTGGTGAGGGTACTGCGTAGGTTATTGGTTAGGGTTAGGGTACGGCTTAGGATACGGGTTAGGATATGGGTTAGGTTACGGCGTTGGGTATGGGTGAAGGTTAGGGTTAGGGTTAGGGTAAGGCTTTGGGTACAGGTTAGGGTACGGGTGAGGGTACGGCGTAGGGTAGAGGTTAGGGTTAGGTTTAGGGTTAGGGTACGGCTTAGGATACGGGTTAGGGTATGGGTGAGGGTACGGCGTAGCGTATGGGTTAGGGTTAGGGTTAGGGTTAGGGTTAGTTTTAGGGTTAGGGATTGGTTTAGGGTACGGGTTAGGATTAGTGTACGTGTTAGGGTTAGGGTTTGGGTTAGGGTTAGGGTACGCAATAGGGTTAGGGTGTGGGTTAGGGTTAGGGTACACGTTAGGATTAGGGTATTTATTAAACCTATCCCACTCTCTAGATACCATTTAGCACGTAAAGGAATATTATTTAGGGTCCAGCCATGGAGAAGATTTTCGTTACTAGGATAAGATAAAGAATAAACACATTATAAAAAAATCACATTAGGATTTTCTTTTTAACCTGTTCCTTAAAACACTAGTGCTTAGGAAATCTAATGGAGGCAAAAGCAGTCAAGGGTAGTTTAGGGTTAGGGTTAGGGTTAGGGTTAGTGTTAGGGTTAGGGTACGGCTTAGGGTATGGGATAGGGTACGGGTGAGGGTACGGCATAGGGTAGGGGTTAGGGTTAGGGTTAGTGTTAGGGTTAGGGTTAGGGTATGGCTTAGGGTACGGGTGAGGGTACTGTGTAGGTCATTGGTTAGGGTTAGGTTAAGGCTTAGGATACAGGTTATTGTATGGGTTAGGGTACGGTGCAGGGTATGGGTAAGGGTTAGGGTTAGGGTTAGAGTTAGGGTACGGCTTAGGGTACGGGTTAGGGTACGGGTGAGGGTACGGCGTAGTGTATAGGTTAGGGTTAGGGTTAGGGTACGGCTTAGGGTACGGGTTAGGTTACGGGTGAGGGTACGGCGTAGGGTATGGTTTAGGGTTAGGGTTAGGGTTAGTGTTAGTGTTAGGGTTAGGGTACGGCTTAGCGTATGGGATAGGGTACGGGTGAGGGTACGGCGTAGGGTAGGGGTTAGGGTTAGAGTTAGGGTTAGGGTTGGGGTTAGGGTACGGCTTAGGGTACGGGTGAGGGTACGGGTGAGGGTACTGCGTAGGGTATTGGTTAGGGTTAGGATATGGCTTAGGATACGGGTTAGTGTACGGGTTAGGGTATGGCGTAGGGTATGGGTTAGGGTTAGGGTTAGGGTTAGGGTTAGGGTTAGGGTACGGCTTAGGATACGGGTTAGGGTACGGGTGAGGGTACGGCGTAGTGTATGGGTTAGGGTTAGTGTTAGGGTACGTCTTAGGGTACGGGTTAGGGTACGGGTGAGGGTACGGTGTAGGGTAAGGGTTAGGGTTAGGGTTAGGGTTAGGGTTAGTTTTAGGGTTAGGGTTTGGTTTAGGGTACGGGTTAGGATTAGCGTACGTGTTAGGGTTAGCTTTTGGGTTAGGGTTAGGGTACACGTTAGGGTTAGGGTATGGGTTAGGGTTAGGGTACACGTTAGGATTAGGGTATTTATTAAACCTATCCCACTCTCTAGATACCACTTAGCACGTAACGAATATTATTAGGGATACAGCCATGGAGAAGATTTTAGTCACTAGGATAAGATAAAGAATAAACACATTATAAAAAAATCACATTAGTATTTTCTTTTTAACCTGTTCCTTAAAACACTAGTGCTTAGGAAATCTAATAGAGGCAAAAGCAATCAAGGGTAGTTTAGGGTTAGGGTTAGGGTTAGGGTTAGTGTTAGGTTTAGGGTACGGCTTAGGGTATGGGATAGGGTACGGGTGAGGGTACGGCATAGGGTAGGGGTTAGGGTTAGGGTTAGGGTTAGGGTACGGCTTAGGGTACGGGTGAGGGTACGGGTGAGGGTACTGTTTAGGGTTTTGGTTATGGTTAGGGTACGGCTTAGAATACGGGTTAGGGTACGGTTTAGGGTACGGCGTAGGGTATGGGTTAGGGTTAGGGTTAGGGTTAGGGTTAGGGTTAGGGTACGGCTTAGGGTACGGGTTAGGGTACGGGTGAGGGTACGGCGTAGGTTATGGGTTAGGGTTAGGGTTAGGGTTAGGGTTAGTTTTAGGGTTAGGGATTGTTTAGGGTAAGGTTTAGGATTAGCATACTTGTTCGGGTTAGGGTTTTGTTTACGGTTAGGGTACGCGTTAGGGTTAGGGTATGGGTTAGGTTTAGGGTACACGTTAGGATTAGGGTATTTATTAAACCTATCCCACTCTCTAGATACCACTTAGCACGTAAAGGAATATTATTTAGGGTCCAGCCATGGAGAAGATTTTCGTCACTAGGATAAGATAAAGAATAAACACATTATAAAAAAATCACATTAGGATTTTCTTTTTAACCTGTTCCTTAAAACACTCGTGCTTAGGAATTCTAATGGAGGCAAAAGCAGTCAAGGGTAGTTTAGGGTTAGGGTTAGGGTTAGGGTTAGTGTTAGTGTTAGGGTACGGCTTAGGGTATGGGATAGGGTATGGGTGAGGGTACGGCATAGGGTAGGGTTTAGGGTTAGGGTTAGTGTTAGGGTTAGGGTCAGGGTATGGCTTAGGGTACGGGTGAGGGTACTGTGTAGGTCATTGGTTAGGGTTAGGTTAAGGCTTAGGATACAGGTTATTGTATGGGTTAGGGTACGGCGCAGGGTATGGGTAAGGGTTAGGGTTAGGGTTAGGGTTAGAGTTAGGGTACGGCTTAGGGTACGGGTTAGGGTACGGGTGAGGGTACGGCGTAGTGTATAGGTTAGGGTTAGGGTTAGGGTACGGCTTAGGGTACGGGTTAGGTTACGGGTGAGGGTACGGCGTAGGGTATGGGTTAGGGTTAGGGTTAGGGTTAGTGTTAGTGTTAGGGTTAGGGTACGGCTTAGTGTATGGGATAGGGTACGGGTGAGGGTACGGCGTAGGGTAGGGGTTAGGGTTAGAGTCAGGGTTAGGGTTGGGGTTAGGGTACGGCTTAGGGTACGGGTGAGGGTACGGGTGAGGGTACTGCGTAGGGTATTGTTTAGGGTTAGGATATGGCTTAGGATACGGGTTAGGGTACGGGTTAGGGTATGGCGTAGGGTATGGGTTAGGGTTAGGGTTAGGGTTAGGGTTAGGGTTAGGGTACGGCTTAGGATACCGGTTAGGGTACGGGTGAGGGTACGGCGTAGCGTATGGGTTAGGGTTAGGGTTAGGGTACGTCTTAGGCTACGGGTTAGGGTACGGGTGAGGGTACGGCGTAGGGTAAGGGTTAGGGTTAGTGTTAGGGTTAGGGTTAGTTTTAGGGTTAGGGATTGGTTTAGGGTACGGCTTAGGATTAGCGTACGTGTTAGGGTTAGGTTTTGGGTTAGGGTTAGGGTACGCGTTAGGGTTAGGGTATGGGTTAGGGTTAGGGTACACGTTAGGATTAGGGTATTTATTAAACCTATCCCACTCTCTAGATACCACTTAGCACGTAAAGGAATATTATTAGGGATCCAGCCATGGAGAAGATTTTAGTCACTAGGATAAGATAAAGAATAAACACATTATAAAAAAATCACATTAGGATTTTCTTTTTAACCTGTTCCTTAAAACACTAGTGCTTAGGAAATCTAATAGAGGCAAAAGCAATCAAGGGTAGTTTAGGGTTAGGGTTAGGGTTAGGGTTAGTGTTAGGGTTAGGGTACGGCTTAGGGTATGGGATAGGGTACGGGTGAGAGTACGGCGTAGGGTAGGGGTTAGGGTTAGGGTTAGGGTTATGGTTAGGGTATGGCTTAGGGTACGGGTGAGGGTACGGGTGAGGGTACGGGTGAGGGTACTGCGTAGGGTATTGGTTAGGGTTAGGGTACGGCTTAGGATACGTGTTAGGGTACGGGTTAGGGTACGGCGTAGAGTGTGGGTTAGGGTTAGGGTTAGTGTTAGTGTTAGGGTTAGGGTACGGCTTAGCGTATGGGATAGGGTACGGGTGAGGGTACGGCGTAGGGTAGGGGTTAGGGTTAGAGTTAGGGTTAGGGTTGGGGTTAGGGTAAGGCTTAGGGTACGGGTGAGGGTACTGCGTAGGGTATTGGTTAGGGTTAGGATATGGCTTAGGATACGGGTTAGGGTACGGGTTAGGGTATGGCGTAGGGTATGGGTTAGGGTTAGGGTTAGGGTTAGGGTTAGGCTTAGGGTACGGCTTAGGATACGGGTTAGGGTACGTGTGAGGGTACGGCGTAGTGTATGGTTTAGGGTTAGGGTTAGGGTACGTCTTAGGGTACGGGTTAGGGTACGGGTGAGGGTACGGTGTAGGGTAAGGGTTAGGGTTAGGGTACGGGTTAGGGTTAGTTTTAGGGTTAGGGTTTGGTTTAGGGTACGGGTTAGGATTAGCGTACGTGTTAGGGTTAGGTTTTGGGTTAGGGTTAGGGTACGCGTTAGGGTTAGGATATGGGTTAGGGTTAGGGTACACGTTAGGATTAGGGTATTTATTAAACCTATCCCACTCTCTAGATACCACTTAGCACGTAAAGGAATATTATTAGGGATACAGCCATGGAGAAGATTTTAGTCACTAGGATAAGATAAAGAATAAACACATTATAAAAAAATCACATTAGTATTTTCTTTTTAACCTGTTCCTTAAAACACTAGTGCTTAGGAAATCTAATAGAGGCAAAAGCAATCAAGGGTAGTTTAGGGTTAGGGTTAGGGTTAGGGTTAGTGTTAGGTTTAGGGTACGGCTTAGGGTATGGGATAGGGTACGGGTGACGGTACGGCGTAGTGTAGGGGTTAGGGTTAGGGTTAGGGTTAGGGTACGGCTTAGGGTACGGGTTAGGGTACGGGTGAGGTTATGGCGTAGGGTATAGTTTAGGGTTAGGGTTAGGGTTAGGGTACGGCTTAGGGTACGGGTTAGGGTACGGTTGAGGATACTGTGTAGGGTATTGGTTATGGTTAGGGTACGGCTTAGAATACGGGTTAGGGTACGGTTTAGGTTACGGCGTAGGGTATGGGTTAGGGTTAGGGTTCGGGTTAGGGTTAGGGTTAGGGTACGGCTTAGGGTACGGGTTAGGGTATGGGTGAGGGTTCGGCGTAGTGTATAGGTTAGGGTTAGGGTTAGGGTTAGGGTACGGCTTAGGTTATGGGATAGGGTACGGGTGAGGGTACGGCGTAGGGTAGGGGTTAGGGTTAGGTTTAGGGTTAGTGTTAGGTTTAGGGTACCGCTTAGGGTATGGGATAGGGTACGGCGTAGGGTAGTGGTTAGGGTTAGGGTTAGGGTTAGGGTACGGCTTAGGATACGGGATAGGGTACGGGTGAGGGTGCGGCGTAGCGTATGGGTTAGGGTTAGGGTTAGGGTTAGGGTACGGCTTAGGTTATGGGATAGTGTACAGGTGAGGGTATGGCATAGGGTATGGGTTAGGGTTAGGGTTAGGGTTAGGGTTAGGGTACGGCTTAGGGTACGGGTGAGGGTATGGGTGAGGATACTGCGTAGGGTATTGGTTAGGGTTACGGTACGTCTTAGGATACGGGTTAGGGTACGGGTGAGTGTACGGCGTAGGTTATGGGTTAGGGTTAGGGTTAGTGTTACTGTTAGGGTTAGGGTACGGCTTAGCGTATGGGATAGGGTACGGGTGAGGGTACGGCATAGGGTAGGGGTTAGGGTTAGGGTTAGGGTATGGCTTAGGGTACGGGTGAGGGTACGGGTGAGGGTACTGCGTAGGGTATTGGTTAGGGTTAGGGTACGGCTTAGGATACGTGTTAGGGTACGGGTTAGGGTACGGCGTAGAGTGTGGGTTAGGGTTAGGGTTAGTGTTAGGGTTAGGGTTACGGTACGTCTTAGGGTACGTGTTAGGGTACGGGTGAGGGTACGGCGTAGGTTATGGGTTAGGGTTAGGGTTAGTGTTAGGGTTATGGTACGGCTTAGGTTATGGGATAGGGTACAGGTGAGGGTATGGCATAGGGTAGGGGTTAGGGTTAGGGTTAGGGTTAGGGTTAGGGTTAGGGTACGGCTTAGGGTACGGGTGAGGGTATGGGTGAGGATACTGCGTAGGGTATTGGTTAGGGTTAGGGTACGTCTTAGGATACGGGTTAGGGTACGTGTTAGGGTATGGCGTACGGTATGTGTTAGGGTTAGGGTTAGGGTTAGGGTTAGGGTTAGGGTTAGGGTTAGGGTACGGCTTAGGGTACGGGTTAGGGTACGGGTGAGGTTACGGCGTAGGGTATAGTTTAGGGTTAGGGTTAGGGTTAGGGTACGGCTTAGGATACGGGTTAGGGTACGGGTGAGGGTATGGCGTAGCGTATGGTTTAGGGTTAGGGTTAGGGTTAGGGTACGGCTTAGGGTACGGGTTAGGGTACGGGTGAGGGTATGGTGTAGTGTATAGGTTAGGGTTAGGGTTAGGGTTAGGGTATGGCTTAGGGTACGTGTGAGGGTACGGGTGAGGGTACTGTGTAGGGTATTGGTTATGGTTAGGGTACGGCTTAGAATACGGGTTAGGGTACGGGTTAGGGTACGGCGTAGGGTATAGTTTAGGGTTAGGGTTAGGGTTAGCGTACGGCTTAGGATACGGGTTAGGGTACGGGTGAGGGTACGGCGTAGTGTATAGGTTAGGGTTAGGGTTAGGGTTAGGGTACGGCTTAGGGTAAGGGTTAGGGTACGGGTGAGGGTATGGCGTAGTGTATAGGTTAGGGTTAGGGTTAGGGTTAGGGTACGGCTTAGGGTATGGGATAGGGTACGGGTGAGGGTACGGCGTAGGGTAGGGGTTAGGTTTAGGGTTAGGGTTAGTGTTAGGGTTAGGGTACGGCTTAGGGCATGGGATAGGTTACGGGTGAGGGTACGGCGTAGGGTAGGGGTTAGGGTTAGGTTTAGGGTTAGTGTTAGGTTTAGGGTACCGCTTAGGGTATGGGATAGGGTACGGCGTAGGGTAGCGGTTAGGGTTAGGGTTAGGGTACGGCTTAGGATACGGTTTAGGGTACGGGTGAGGGTACGGCGTAGGTTATGGGTTAGGGTTAGGGTTAGGGTTAGGGTTAGGGTTAGGGTTAGTTTTAGGGTTAGGGATTGGTTTAGGGTACGGGTTAGGATTAGCATACTTGTTCGGGTTAGGGTTTTGGTTAGGGTTAGGGTACGCGTTAGGGTTAGGGTATGGGTTAGGTTTAGGGTACACGTTAGGATTAGGGTATTTATTAAACCTATCCCGCTCTCTAGATACCACTTAGCACGTAAAGGAATATTATTTGGAGTTCAGCCATGGAGAAAATTTTAGTCACTAGGATAAGATAAAGAATAAACACATTATAAAAAAATCACATAAGGTTTTCTTTTTAACCTGTTCCTTAAAACACTAGTGTTTAGGAAATCTAATGGAGGCAAAAGCAGTAAAGGGTAGTTTAGGGTTAGGGTTAGGGTTAGGGTTAGGGTAAGGCTTTGGGTACGGGTTAGGGTACGGGTGAGGGTACAGCGTAGGGTAGGGGTTAGGGTTAGGTTTAGGGTTAGGGTACGGCTTAGGATACGGGTTAGGGTATGGTTGAGGGTACGGCGTAGCGTATGGGTTAGGGTTAGGGTTAGGGTTAGGGTTAGTTTTAGGGTTAGGGATTGGTTTAGGGTACGGGTTAGGATTAGCGTACGTGTTAGGGTTAGGGTTTGGGTTAGGGTTAGGGTACGTGTTAGGGTTAGGGTATGGGTTAGGGTTAGGGTACACGTTATGATTAGGGTATTTATTAAACCTATCCCACTCTCTGGATACCACTTAGCACGTAAAGGAATATTATTTGGGGTCCAGCCATGGAGAAGATTTTAGTCACTAGGATAAGATAAAGAATAAACACATTATAAAAAAATCACATTAGGATTTTCTTTTTAACCTGTTCTTTAAAACACTAGTGTTTAGGAAATCTAAAGGAGGCAAAAGCAGTAAAGGGTAGTTTAGGGTTAGGGTTAGGGTTAGGGTTAGGGTAGGGCTTAGGATACGGGTGAGGGTACTGGTGAGGGTACTGCGTAGGTTATTGGTTAGGGTTAGGGTACGGCTTAGGATACGGGTTAGGATATGGGTTAGGTTACGGCGTTGGGTATGGGTGAGGGTTAGGGTTAGGGTTAGGGTAAGGCTTTGGGTACGGGTTAGGGTACGGGTGAGGGTACGGCGTAGGGTAGAGGTTAGGGTTAGGTTTAGGGTTAGGGTACGGCTTAGGATACGGGTTAGGGTATGGGTGAGGGTACGGCGTAGCGTATGGGTTAGGGTTAGGGTTAGGGTTAGGGTTAGTTTTAGGGTTAGGGATTGGTTTAGGGTACGGGTTAGGATTAGTGTAAGTGTTAGGGTTAGGGTTTGGGTTAGGGTTAGGGTACGCAATAGGGTTAGGGTGTGGGTTAGGGTTAGGGTACACGTTAGGATTAGGGTATTTATTAAACCTATCCCACTCTCTAGATACCATTTAGCACGTAAAGGAATATTATTTAGGGTCCAGCCATGGAGAAGATTTTCGTTACTAGGATAAGATAAAGAATAAACACATTATAAAAAAATCACATTAGGATTTTCTTTTTAACCTGTTCCTTAAAACACTAGTGCTTAGGAAATCTAATGGAGGCAAAAGCAGTCAAGGGTAGTTTAGGGTTAGGGTTAGGGTTAGGGTTAGTGTTAGGGTTAGGGTACGGCTTAGGGTATGGGATAGGGTACGGGTGAGGGTACGGCGTAGGGTAGGGGTTAGGGTTAGGGTTAGTGTTAGGGTTAGGGTTAGGGTATGGCTTAGGGTACGGGTGAGGGTACTGTGTAGGTCATTGGTTAGGGTTAGGTTAAGGCTTAGGATACAGGTTATTGTATGGGTTAGGGTACGGTGCAGGGTATGGGTAAGGGTTAGGGTTAGGGTTAGGGTTAGAGTTAGGGTACGGCTTAGGGTACGGGTTAGGGTACGGGTGAGGGTACGGCGTAGTGTATAGGTTAGGGTTAGGGTTAGGGTACGGCTTAGGGTACGGGTTAGGTTACGGGTGAGGGTACGGCGTAGGGTATGGGTTAGGGTTAGGGTTAGGGTTAGTGTTAGTGTTAGGGTTAGGGTACGGCTTAGCGTATGGGATAGGGTACGGGTGAGGGTACGGCGTAGGGTAGGGGTTAGGATTAGAGTTAGGGTTAGGGTTGGGGTTAGGGTACGGCTTAGGGTACGGGTGAGGGTACGGGTGAGGGTACTGCGTAGTGTATGGGTTAGGGTTAGTGTTAGGGTACGTCTTAGGGTACGGGTTAGGGTACGGGTGAGGGTACGGTGTAGGGTAAGGGTTAGGGTTAGGGTTAGGGTTAGGGTTAGTTTTAGGGTTAGGGTTTGGTTTAGGGTACGGGTTAGGATTAGCGTACGTGTTAGGGTTAGCTTTTGGGTTAGGGTTAGGGTACGCGTTAGGGTTAGGGTATGGGTTAGGGTTAGGGTACACGTTAGGATTAGGGTATTTATTAAACCTATCCCACTCTCTAGATACCACTTAGCACGTAACGAATATTATTAGGGATACAGCCATGGAGAAGATTTTAGTCACTAGGATAAGATAAAGAATAAACACATTATAAAAAAATCACATTAGTATTTTCTTTTTAACCTGTTCCTTAAAACACTAGTGCTTAGGAAATCTTATAGAGGCAAAAGCAATCAAGGGTAGTTTAGGGTTAGGGTTAGGGTTAGGGTTAGTGTTAGGTTTAGGGTACGGCTTAGGGTATGGGATAGGGTACGGGTGAGGGTACGGCGTAGGGTAGGGGTTAGGGTTAGGGTTAGGGTTAGGGTACGGCTTAGGGTACGGGTGAGGGTACTGTTTAGGGTATTCGTTATGGTTAGGGTACGGCTTAGAATACGGGTTAGGGTACGGTTTAGGGTACGGCGTAGGGTATGGGTTAGGGTTAGGGTTAGGGTTAGGGTTAGGGTTAGGGTACGGCTTAGGGTACGGGTTAGGGTACGGGTGAGGGTACGGCGTAGGTTATGGGTTAGGGTTAGGGTTAGGGTTAGGGTTAGTTTTAGGGTTAGGGATTGGTTTAGGGTAAGGTTTAGGATTAGCATACTTGTTCGGGTTAGGGTTTTGGTTAGGGTTAGGGTACGCGTTAGGGTTAGGGTATGGGTTAGGTTTAGGGTACACGTTAGGATTAGGGTATTTATTAAACCTATCCCACTCTCTAGATACCACTTAGCACGTAAAGGAATATTATTTAGGGTCCAGCCATGGAGAAGATTTTCGTCACTAGGATAAGATAAAGAATAAACACATTATAAAAAAATCACATAAGGTTTTCTTTTTAACCTGTTCCTTAAAACACTCGTGCTTAGGAATTCTAATGGAGGCAAAAGCAGTCAAGGGTAGTTTAGGGTTAGGGTTAGGGTTAGGGTTAGTGTTAGGGTTAGGGTACGGCTTAGGGTATGGGATAGGGTATGGGTGAGGGTACGGCATAGGGTAGGGTTTAGGATTAGGGTTAGTGTTAGGGTTAGGGTTAGAGTATGGCTTAGGGTACGGGTGAGGGTACTGTGTAGGTCATTGGTTAGGGTTAGGTTAAGGCTTAGGATACAGGTTATTGTATGGGTTAGGGTACGGCGCAGGGTATGGGTAAGGGTTAGGGTTAGGGTTAGGGTTAGAGTTAGGGTACGGCTTAGGGTACGGGTTAGGGTACGGGTGAGGGTACGGCATAGTGTATAGGTTAGGGTTAGGGTTAGGGTACGGCTTAGGGTACGGGTTAGGTTATGGGTGAGTGTACGGCATAGGGTATGGTTTAGGGTTAGGGTTAGGGTTAGGGTTAGTGTTAGTGTTAGGGTTAGGGTACGGCTTAGCGTATGGGATAGGGTACGGGTGAGGGTACGGCGTAGGGTAGGGGTTAGGGTTAGAGTTAGGGTTAGGGTTGGGGTTAGGGTACGGCTTAGGGTACGGGTGAGGGTACGGGTGAGGGTACTGCGTAGGGTATTGGTTAGGTTTAGGATACGGCTTAGGATACGGGTTAGGGTACGGGTTAAGGTATGGCGTAGGGTATGGGTTAGGGTTAGGGTTAGGGTTAGTGTTAGGGTTAGGGTTAGGGTTAGGGTACGGCTTAGGATACGGGTTAGGGTACGGGTGAAGGTACGGCGTAGCGTATGGTTTACGGTTAGGGTTAGGGTTAGGGTTAGGGTACGGCTTAGGTTATGGAATAGGGTACAGGTGAGGGTATGGCATAGGGTATGGGTTAGGGTTAGGGTTAGGGTGAGGGTTAGGGTACGGCTTAGGGTACGGGTGAGGGTATGGGTAAGGATACTGCGTAGGGTATTGGTTAGGGTTACGGTACGTCTTAGGATACGGGTTAGGGTACGGGTGAGGGTATGGCGTAGGTTATGGGTTAGGGTTAGGGTTAGTGTTACTGTTAGGGTTAGGGTACGGCTTAGCGTATGGGATAGGGTACGGGTGAGGGTACGGCGTAGGGTAGGGGTTAGGGTTAGGGTTAGGGTTAGGGTTAGGGTATGGCTTAGGGTTAGGGTGAGGGTACGGGTGAGGGTACTGCGTAGGGTATTGGTTAGGGTTAGGGTACAGCTTAGGATACGTGTTAGGGTACGGGTTAGGTTACGGCGTAGAGTGTGGGTTAGGGTTAGGGTTAGTGTTAGGGTTAGGGTTACGGTACGTCTTAGGGTACGTGTTAGGGTACGGGTGAGGGTACGGCGTAGGTTATGGGTTAGGGTTAGGGTTAGGGTTAGGGTACACGTTAGGATTAGGGTATTTATTAAACCTATCCCACTCTCTAGATACCATTTAGCACGTAAAGGAATATTATTTAGGGTCCAGCCATGGAGAAGATTTTCGTTACTAGGATAAGATAAAGAATAAACACATTATAAAAAAATCACATTAGGATTTTCTTTTTAACCTGTTCCTTAAAACACTAGTGCTTAGGAAATCTAATGGAGGCAAAAGCAGTCAAGGGTAGTTTAGGGTTAGGGTTAGGGTTAGGGTTAGTGTTAGGGTTAGGGTACGGCTTAGGGTATGGGATAGGGTACGGGTGAGGGTACGGCGTAGGGTAGGGGTTAGGGTTAGGGTTAGTGTTAGGGTTAGGGTTAGGGTATGGCTTAGGGTACGGGTGAGGGTACTGTGTAGGTCATTGGTTAGGGTTAGGTTAAGGCTTAGGATACAGGTTATTGTATGGGTTAGGGTACGGTGCAGGGTATGGGTAAGGGTTAGGGTTAGGGTTAGGGTTAGAGTTAGGGTACGGCTTAGGGTACGGGTTAGGGTACGGGTGAGGGTACGGCGTAGTGTATAGGTTAGGGTTAGGGTTAGGGTACGGCTTAGGGTACGGGTTAGGTTACGGGTGAGGGTACGGCGTAGGGTATGGGTTAGGGTTAGGGTTAGGGTTAGTGTTAGTGTTAGGGTTAGGGTACGGCTTAGCGTATGGGATAGGGTACGGGTGAGGGTACGGCGTAGGGTAGGGGTTAGGATTAGAGTTAGGGTTAGGGTTGGGGTTAGGGTACGGCTTAGGGTACGGGTGAGGGTACGGGTGAGGGTACTGCGTAGTGTATGGGTTAGGGTTAGTGTTAGGGTACGTCTTAGGGTACGGGTTAGGGTACGGGTGAGGGTACGGTGTAGGGTAAGGGTTAGGGTTAGGGTTAGGGTTAGGGTTAGTTTTAGGGTTAGGGTTTGGTTTAGGGTACGGGTTAGGATTAGCGTACGTGTTAGGGTTAGCTTTTGGGTTAGGGTTAGGGTACGCGTTAGGGTTAGGGTATGGGTTAGGGTTAGGGTACACGTTAGGATTAGGGTATTTATTAAACCTATCCCACTCTCTAGATACCACTTAGCACGTAACGAATATTATTAGGGATACAGCCATGGAGAAGATTTTAGTCACTAGGATAAGATAAAGAATAAACACATTATAAAAAAATCACATTAGTATTTTCTTTTTAACCTGTTCCTTAAAACACTAGTGCTTAGGAAATCTTATAGAGGCAAAAGCAATCAAGGGTAGTTTAGGGTTAGGGTTAGGGTTAGGGTTAGTGTTAGGTTTAGGGTACGGCTTAGGGTATGGGATAGGGTACGGGTGAGGGTACGGCGTAGGGTAGGGGTTAGGGTTAGGGTTAGGGTTAGGGTACGGCTTAGGGTACGGGTGAGGGTACTGTTTAGGGTATTCGTTATGGTTAGGGTACGGCTTAGAATACGGGTTAGGGTACGGTTTAGGGTACGGCGTAGGGTATGGGTTAGGGTTAGGGTTAGGGTTAGGGTTAGGGTTAGGGTACGGCTTAGGGTACGGGTTAGGGTACGGGTGAGGGTACGGCGTAGGTTATGGGTTAGGGTTAGGGTTAGGGTTAGGGTTAGTTTTAGGGTTAGGGATTGGTTTAGGGTAAGGTTTAGGATTAGCATACTTGTTCGGGTTAGGGTTTTGGTTAGGGTTAGGGTACGCGTTAGGGTTAGGGTATGGGTTAGGTTTAGGGTACACGTTAGGATTAGGGTATTTATTAAACCTATCCCACTCTCTAGATACCACTTAGCACGTAAAGGAATATTATTTAGGGTCCAGCCATGGAGAAGATTTTCGTCACTAGGATAAGATAAAGAATAAACACATTATAAAAAAATCACATAAGGTTTTCTTTTTAACCTGTTCCTTAAAACACTCGTGCTTAGGAATTCTAATGGAGGCAAAAGCAGTCAAGGGTAGTTTAGGGTTAGGGTTAGGGTTAGGGTTAGTGTTAGGGTTAGGGTACGGCTTAGGGTATGGGATAGGGTATGGGTGAGGGTACGGCATAGGGTAGGGTTTAGGATTAGGGTTAGTGTTAGGGTTAGGGTTAGAGTATGGCTTAGGGTACGGGTGAGGGTACTGTGTAGGTCATTGGTTAGGGTTAGGTTAAGGCTTAGGATACAGGTTATTGTATGGGTTAGGGTACGGCGCAGGGTATGGGTAAGGGTTAGGGTTAGGGTTAGGGTTAGAGTTAGGGTACGGCTTAGGGTACGGGTTAGGGTACGGGTGAGGGTACGGCATAGTGTATAGGTTAGGGTTAGGGTTAGGGTACGGCTTAGGGTACGGGTTAGGTTATGGGTGAGTGTACGGCATAGGGTATGGTTTAGGGTTAGGGTTAGGGTTAGGGTTAGTGTTAGTGTTAGGGTTAGGGTACGGCTTAGCGTATGGGATAGGGTACGGGTGAGGGTACGGCGTGGGGTAGGGGTTAGGGTTAGAGTTAGGGTTAGGGTTGGGGTTAGGGTACGGCTTAGGGTACGGGTGAGGGTACGGGTGAGGGTACTGCGTAGGGTATTGGTTAGGTTTAGGATACGGCTTAGGATACGGGTTAGGGTACGGGTTAAGGTATGGCGTAGGGTATGGGTTAGGGTTAGGGTTAGGGTTAGTGTTAGGGTTAGGGTTAGGGTTAGGGTACGGCTTAGGATACGGGTTAGGGTACGGGTGAAGGTACGGCGTAGCGTATGGTTTACGGTTAGGGTTAGGGTTAGGGTTAGGGTACGGCTTAGGTTATGGAATAGGGTACAGGTGAGGGTATGGCATAGGGTATGGGTTAGGGTTAGGGTTAGGGTGAGGGTTAGGGTACGGCTTAGGGTACGGGTGAGGGTATGGGTAAGGATACTGCGTAGGGTATTGGTTAGGGTTACGGTACGTCTTAGGATACGGGTTAGGGTACGGGTGAGGGTATGGCGTAGGTTATGGGTTAGGGTTAGGGTTAGTGTTACTGTTAGGGTTAGGGTACGGCTTAGCGTATGGGATAGGGTACGGGTGAGGGTACGGCGTAGGGTAGGGGTTAGGGTTAGGGTTAGGGTTAGGGTTAGGGTATGGCTTAGGGTTAGGGTGAGGGTACGGGTGAGGGTACTGCGTAGGGTATTGGTTAGGGTTAGGGTACAGCTTAGGATACGTGTTAGGGTACGGGTTAGGTTACGGCGTAGAGTGTGGGTTAGGGTTAGGGTTAGTGTTAGGGTTAGGGTTACGGTACGTCTTAGGGTACGTGTTAGGGTACGGGTGAGGGTACGGCGTAGGTTATGGGTTAGGGTTAGGGTTAGGGTTAGGGTTAGGGTACGGCTTAGGATACGGGTTAGGGTACGGGTGAGGGTACGGCGTAGCGTATGGTTTAGGGTTAGGGTTAGGGTTAGGGTACGGCTTAGGGTACGGGTTAGGGTACGGGTGAGGGTATGGTGTAGTGTATAGGTTAGGGTTAGGGTTAGGGTTAGGGTATGGCTTAGGGTACGGGTGAGGGTACGGGTGAGGGTACTGTGTAGGGTATTGGTTATGGTTAGGGTACGGCTTAGAATACGGGTTAGGGTACGGGTTAGGGTACGGCGTAGGGTATAGTTTAGGGTTAGGGTTAGGGTTAGGGTACGGCTTAGGATACGGGTTAGGGTACGGGTGAGGGTACGGCGTAGTGTATAGGTTAGGGTTAGGGTTAGGGTTAGGGTACGGCTTAGGGTAAGGGATAGGGTACGGGTGAGGGTACGGCGTAGGGTAGGGGTTAGGTTTAGGGTTAGGGTTAGTGTTAGGGTTAGGGTACGGCTTAGGGTATGGGATAGGTTAAGGGTGAGGGTACGGCGTAGGGTAGGGGTTAGGGTTAGGTTTAGGGTTAGTGTTAGGTTTAGGGTACCGCTTAGGGTATGGGATAGGGTACGGCGTAGGGTAGCGGTTAGGGTTAGGGTTAGGGTTAGGGTTAGGGTAGGGTACGGCTTAGGATACGGTTTAGGGTACGGGTGAGAGTACGGCGTAGGTTATGGGTTAGGGTTAGGGTTAGGGTTAGGGTTAGGGTTAGTTTTAGGGTTAGGGATTGGTTTAGGGTACGGGTTAGGATTAGCATACTTGTTCGGGTTAGGGTTTTGGTTAGGGTTAGGGTACGCGTTAGGGTTAGGGTATGGGTTAGGTTTAGGGTACACGTTAGGCTTAGGGTATTTATTAAACCTATCCCACTCTCTAGATACCACTTAGCACGTAAAGGAATATTATTTGGGGTTCAGCCATGGAGAAAATTTTAGTCACTAGGATAAGATAAAGAATAAACACATTATAAAAAAATCACATAAGGTTTTCTTTTTAACCTGTTCCTTAAAACACTAGTGTTTAGGAAATCTAATGGAGGCAAAAGCAGTAAAGGGTAGTTTAGGGTTAGGGTTAGGGTTAGGGTTAGGGTAGGGCTTAGGATACGGGTGAGGTTACTGGTGAGGGTACTGCGTAGGTTATTGGTTAGGGTTAGGGTACGGCTTAGGATACGGGTTAGGATATGGGTTAGGTTACGGCGTTGGGTATGGGTGAGGGTTAGGGTTAGGGTTAGGGTAAGGCTTTGGGTACGGGTTTAGGGTACGGGTGAGGGTACGGCGTAGGGTAGGGGTTAGGGTTAGGTTTAGGGTTAGGGTACGGCTTAGGATACGGGTTAGGGTATGGGTGAGGGTACGGCGTAGCGTATGGGTTAGGGTTAGGGTTAGGGTTAGGGTTAGTTTTAGGGTTAGGGATTGGTTTAGGGTACGGGTTAGGATTAGCGTACGTGTTAGGGTTAGGGTTTGGGTTAGGGTTAGGGTACGCGTTAGGGTTAGGGTATGGGTTAGGGTTAGGGTACGCGTTAGGATTAGGGTATTTATTAAACCTATCCCACTCTCTAGATACCACTTAGCACGTAAAGGAATATTATTTAGGGTCCAGCCATGGAGAAGATTTTAGTCACTAGGATAAGATAAAGAATAAACACATTATAAAAAAATCACATTAGGATTTTCTTTTTAACCTGTTCCTTAAAACACTAGTGCTTAGGAAATCTAATGGAGGCAAAAGCAGTCAAGGGTAGTTTAGGGTTAGGGTTAGGGTTAGGGTTAGTGTTAGGGTTAGGGTACGGCTTAGGGTATGGGATAGGGTATGGGTGAGGGTACGGCATAGGGTAGGGTTTTAGGGTTAGGGTTAGTGTTAGGGTTAGGGTTAGGGGTATGGCTTAGGGTACGGGTGAGGGTACTGTGTAGGTCATTGGTTAGGGTTAGGTTAAGGCTTAGGATACAGGTTATTGTATGGGTTAGGGTACGGCGCAGGGTATAGGTAAGGGTTAGGGTTAGGGTTAGGGTTAGAGTTAGGGTACGGCTTAGGGTACGGGGTTAGGGTACGGGTGAGGGTACGGCGTAGTGTATACGTTAGGGTTAGGGTTAGGGTACGGCTTAGGGTACGGGTTAGGTTACGGGTGAGGGTACGGCGTAGGGTATGGGTTAGGGTTAGGGTTAGGGTTAGTGTTAGTGTTAGGGTTAGGGTACGGCTTAGCGTATGGGATAGGGTACGGGTGAGGGTACGGGTGAGGGTACGGGTGAGGGTACTGCGTAGGGTATTGGTTAGGGTTAGGATATGGCTTTAGGATACGGGTTAGGGTACGGGTTTAGGGTATGGCGTAGGGTATGGGTTAGGGTTAGGGTTAGGGTACGTCTTAGAGTACGGGTTAGGGTACGGGTGAGGGTACGGCGTAGGGTAAGGGTTAAGGTTAGGGTTAGGGTTAGGGTTAGTTTTAGGGTTAGCGATTGGTTTTAGGGTACGGGTTAGGGTTAGGGTTAGGGTTAGGGTTAGGGTTAGGGTTAGGGGTTAGGGTATGGGGTAGGGTTAGGGTACACGTTAGGATTAGGGTATTTATTAATCCTATCCCACTCTCTAGATACCACTTAGCACGTAAAGGAATATTATTAGGGATCCAGCCATGGAGAAGATTTTAGTCACTAGGATAAGATAAAGAATAAAACACATTATAAAAAAAATCACATTAGGATTTTCTTTTTAACCTGTTTCCTTAAAACACTAGTGCTTAGGAAATCTAATAGAGGCAAAAAGCAATCAAGGGTAGTTTAGGGTTAGGGTTAGGGTTAGGGTTAGTGTTAGGGTTAGGGTATGGCTTAGGGTACGGGTGAGGGTACGGGTGAGGGTACTGGGTAGGGTATTGGTTTAGGGTTAGGGTACGGCTTAGGATACGTGTTTAGGGTACGGGTTTAGGGTACGGCGTAGAGTGTGGGTTAGGGTTAGGGTTAGTGTTAGGGTTAGGGTTACCGTACGTCTTAGGGTACGTGTTAGGGTACGGGTGAGGGTACGGCGTAGGTTATGGGTTAGGGTTAGGGTTAGGGTACGTCTTAGGATACGGGTTAGGGGTATGGGTGAGGGTACGGCGTAGGTTATGGGTTACGGTTATGGTTAGTGTTAGGGTTATGGTACGGCTTAGGTTATGGGATAGGGTACAGGTGAGGGTATGGCATAGGGTAGGGGTTAGGGTTAGGTTTAGGGTTAGGGTTAGGGTTAGGGTTAGGGTACGCCTTAGGGTACGGGTGGGGGGTATGGGTGAGGATTACTGCATAGGGTATTGGTTAGGGTTAGGGTACGGCTTAGGATACGGGTTAGGGTACGTGTTTAGGGTATGGCGTACGCTATGGGTTAGGGTTAGGGGTTAGGGTTAGGGTTAGGGTTAGGGTACGGCTTAGGGTACGGGTTTAGGGTACGGGTGAGGTTTACGGCGTAGGGTATAGTTTAGGGTTAGGGTTAGGGTTAGGGTACGGCTTAGGGTACGGGTTAGGGTACGGGTGAGGGTATGGCGTAGTGTATAGGTTAGGGTTAGGGTTAGGGGTATGGCTTAGGGTACGGGTGAGGGTACGGGTGAGGGTACTGTGTAGGGTGTTTGGTTATGGTTAGGGTACGGCTTAGGGTAAGGGGTTAGGGTACGGGTGAGGGTATGGCGTAGTGTATAGGTTAGGGTTAGGGTTAGGGTTAGGGTACGGCTTAGGGTATGGGATAGGGGTACGGGTGAGGGTACGGCGTAGGGTAGGGGTTAGGTTTTAGGGTTAGGGTTAGTGTTAGGGTTAGGGTACGGCTTAGGGTATGGGATAGGTTACGGGTGAGTTTTACGGCGTAGGGTAGGGGTTAGGGTTAGGTTTAGGGTTAGTGGTTAGGTTTAGGGTACCGCTTAGGGTATGGGATAGGGTACGGCGTAGGGTAGCGGTTAGGGTTAGGGTTAGGGTTAGGGTTAGGGTACGGCTTAGGATACGGTTTTAGGGTACGGGTGAGGGTACGGCGTAGGTTATGGGTTTAGGGTTAGGGTTAGGGTTAGGGTTAGGGTTAGGGTTAGTTTTTAGGGTTAGGGATTGGTTTAGGGTACGGGTTTAGGATTAGCATACTTGTTTCGGGTTAGGGTTTTGGTTAGGGTTAGGGTACGCGTTAGGGTTAGGGTATGGGTTAGGTTTAGGGTACACGTTAGGCTTAGGGTATTTATTAAACCTATCCCACTCTCTAGATAACACTTAGCACGTAAAGGAATATTATTTGGGGTTCAGCCATGGAGAAAATTTTAGTCACTAGGATAAGATAAAGAATAAACACATTATAAAAAAAATCACATAAGGTTTTCTTTTTAACCTGTTCCTTAAAACACTAGTGTTTAGGAAAATCTAATGGAGGCAAAAGCAGTAAAGGGTAGTTTAGGGTTAGGGTTAGGGTTAGGGTTAGGGTAGGGCTTAGGATACGGGTGAGGTTACTGATGAGGGTACTGCGTAGGTTATTGGTTAGGGTTAGGGTACGGCTTAGGATA